>NC_048311.1:39363960-39375574 GCF_013100865.1 Trachemys scripta elegans | reverse complement strand
AGTAACAGAACAAAGTCCCCAACATCAAATGTTATTTCCCCATATTTAGAATTCTTTCTTTTAGCATAATAATAATAACTGTAAGGTCATTGAGTCCAGCCCCCTGCCTTCACTAGCAGGACCAAATACTGATTTTGCCCCAGATCCCCAAGTGGCCCCCTCAAGGATTGAGCTCTCAACCCTGAGTTTAGCAGGCTAATGCTCAAACCACTGAGCTAGACCTCCCCCTAATAGCTTAGCTGTTTTTCTTGTGCTTTAGAAATGTTACTTAGAGCCAGTGCAATGTCAGCATCGTGTCTCGATTTCATATTGATGTTGTACTCTTTGCAGAAATCTTCCCCGAATGCATTCCTATCTGGGATCTTTGTAAACAAATGGAGAAGGGGTTGTATTTGTAAAATGAAGACACACTGAATGCCATGTATACATGAAAGGTGCTGGTAATAACATACACTTACCGTGTAATTCTCTGAGACTTCTTCTGGAAACACTGGGTCAGCACAAGACATTAGTCTAAAGGGTGAAATTTTTGTTGTTGCGTGTACTTTAGTTTGCAAAGAAAACAAAATGGGGTCAAGTAATTCATCCCAGTTATTCCCATTGTCATCAACCATCTTCCACAATGCTCTGTAACAAATGCTCATTGATTTGTTTGTTTAAAAACAGACAGTCACACGTACAGTCTTGACTGAAACAGATCATACATAATCAAAAAGGTGTAATACATAATGAAAAAGACTTTCCATGTAACACATTGATTTTGAAGATTTTTTTGTGAGTTGCATCTTCTTGCATAGCACACTCTACTTGCCATTAGTACTGTAATATTCCCACCCATTCACCTATCTTTTTATGGATTTATTAGCGTTTTCAGCCAAGCCATTGGTTTGTGGGTGGTACGGGCTGGTGAAGTTACGTTCTATTCTCAATCTTTCACAAATATACAGGTTAAACTGAAAGAAAATAAGTTACACCATAAACTTACATATAGACTTGTGTTAAGGAATGTTCCTTTGCGTATTTGCCACTACTTTTATGTGTAATTAGCAACAGGAATAGCCCATCTTTTATTATTTGTTTTGGAAACAAGTAGTTGTGTATTTCTTTGCTAAATATGAAGACACCGAAAAATAATTTTATAGCAACACTGACGGTGACCAACAGCAGTTTATAAAAAAAAAGCATGATGATTGTTTGAGATCAATGGGTGACCTGATAGTGAGTTTGACTACATACTACAAATAACCAGAAAAAAAACAGCCATTACCTTATTATTGAATTCCAGACCAAGATCTGTCAGAATCCGCTGTGGGCATCCATGTCGAACAATAATTTTGTACATGCTCTTTGCCACCTTAGATGCTGACTTACTTCTAAGTGGCAAGGCTTCCATCCATCTTGAAAGATAATCTATGGCTGTCAGTATATACCGGTATCCATCCTTTGTTACTGGTAATGGTCCTCTTAAATCTATTCCCACCAATTCCCAGATCCGAGTGACCTACATACAAGAGTACCAGTTACAGTCATACTACACGTGTTTCTTACTAAATGTTCTCAATAAACCCATATGTCATAAGCAGAGTACACAATGTAATATGGTTACAACAGCCATAGAATCAGAATGTAAAGCCCACTTTTAAATACAGAAGAAAAAGAAAGAAAAAACAAACAAAAAGAAGTGCAAAGGTGCATTAGAGGTAATGGCTGCACTATGCTGTGCCACTTGTATGCAGTGCACTCATTTCGAAATCAAAGCCTAATTGGGTCACTGAAATAACAATGAATAATGATAAACAATAATTTGTCTGATTCCAAAATTCACCTTTATGCTTTTCAAGGTAGTATCAAGATTTAATTCCTTTCCCTCTTTCTGGCAAGTCAGACATCGTGCAACCTGTTTTTGATGGAACAATATGACATTAACATTTCATTAAGGGAACAGAGTTCACATTTGCACACCAAATATATTTTTATATTTCGTTTATACATTTTGAGTTTCTTTTTCAATTGTAAATAGCATTCTTCAGGATTTAGTTTCATTACTTTACATACCCAATTGGCAATGTCTTTTGTCATCCCTGGCCAATAGTATTTTGATGTCAGCATATTCCTCGTTTTGAATATTCCTAGATGTCCACCCATTAGATTGTCATGATACCTTTCAAGGAGTTGCAGGGCTTCTTTCATGGTATGCAAAACGACAACCTTTCTTCCTTTTGCAGAATGGAACAATGTCCCCTCTGTTGATCATAGAAGATGGAGAACGGAGGATGATTAAGGTTTCTCGGGGCCTTGGGCCAGAGCAATTGTTGGGCCCCTACCCACCCTGTCCGCCGGGTGCACCACATATGGCCCTATCCCTTTCGTCCTCTTCTCCAGGATCTCAGCCATGTTCCACCTAGGCTACTCACCATTACACCTGTCCCACAACTCCTTTGCTCATTTTCCACCCACCCTGCTCTTCCACACAACCCCAGGACTGGAGAAGCTCTGTCCCTGTGTCACGGCCCCAGGGCTGTACCAGGGAGTGAGAGCTCTTCCAGTCCCAGGGCTGCAGCGGGGGTTTGGATGCTGCGGTTCTTTAGGGGACCAGGAGCAGGGTGGATTCTCCTGCCCCACCAGGCACTTCTTCTGGAGATGGGGTCGGGCATAGGGGCTTCCCCTGCTGCCCCACAGCTTCTGCCGGGGCTGGGGTGGGGGCAACATGTTGCACTTAAGCTATGACTGGCTATTTGCAAAGCCATTCATTAACTATAAGGTATATGCCTATCAAAGACGTCTATATACAGTATGGTTCATAATGCCTTGAGTACAAGGGGGGAATTTCAGTGTATAGTTAGAAATTATTGCTCATTGAACATATAGTGATTGTTGTTGGTGCTTGCAGCAGACTGGATAACATACTTATGAAATGAAGCAAAGTCATAGGGTTTTTTTGGTAACATTTATACTAATTTCTCACATAACTGCACACTGCATTTGTTGCACCACCGGCATAGATAGCAAAGGAGATTTTCTGGAAAATGTTAATAAAACCAGAGATGCCAATACCGGTCACATTGAAGGTAAGGTTAACACTCCAAATAATCCCAGTGTTGGGACATCAGGACCATAATTTACAGGTTGAAGTTTCCAGTGTAATGTGTCAGTATTTTCTTTAAAAAAGTGTTCCTTGCCTTCCAAAGAAAAGTTGACAGCAAATCGATGCAGGAGGGGTGCAGGGTCTGGGGAGTTTGGGAGAGGGGTACGGGCTCTGACCTGGGGCAGGGGATTGGGGTACAGGAGGGTTGTGTGGATGTTCTATAAGATAAAGGAGCTGCAGTGACTTCATATAAACATAGAAACTGCTGGAAGACTGTTTTACATATTCAAAATGTGAGCGGCAGGGTTGGAGGGAGAGAGGGGGCATCTGTACAATATTTCACAGCATTCAATCTCCTGGCTGGAGCAGTAAAGTAGCCCTGCAGCACTTGATTATGAGAGGGAGGAGCTGCGGTGTCTAAGCTTTGACAGTCTAGGAATTGGGAGGCCTGTACCTTTAAGACCCCAGCCCCAGGAACCCACCCCCTGCTCTGGGGCTGACATGCAGCGTCCTGGGAGCAGAAGAAAAACAGTAGGGTTACCATCCTTCCAGGTTTCCCCGGACATGTCCGGCCTTTTCAGCTTTAAATGGCTGTCCGGGGGGGATTTCTAATAAAGTAGAAATGTCCGGGATTTCCCCCTTCCCCTCATGCAGAGTGAGGCGCAGCTGATTGGACGGCTGGGCCTGATTGAAAGCCGCTCGCAGCCACTGGGGCCTCTAGCAGCCAGAGTCCCTTCCCCTCCCCTGCTCCCTCCTCCGCCGCAGAGCAGCGCCACAGTGTTTGGCTGCACGTGGAGCTCGCAGCTCTCCCTCGGCCTGGTGGGGGGCAGGCAAGGGACAGGGAACGGGGGGTTAGATTGGTCGGGGGTTCTGGGGGGGCTGTCGGGAGAAGGGGGTGTAGAGAGCGGTTGGGGCAGTCAGGGGACAGGGATCAGGGAGACTTAGATAGGGGTGGGATCCTGGGGGCAGTTAGGGTGGGGGGGTCTCAGGAGAGGGCAGTCAGGGGACAGGTAGTGGGTAGGGGGATTCTGAGGGGGGCGGGAAGTGGGCAGCACCCCATGTCCTCCTTTTTGATTGTTGAAATATGGTAACCCTATCTGAAAACAGCCTCTGCACCCCCCCAAACCCTTAGATTTGCGAGCACAGCGGGTGGCTCATCCCACGGGGTCACTGTTTCCCCCTCCCTAAATGGGGTTTTGTCCCCACACAGGGTCTAGCGGCATCTCTCCACCCCCAGGTGTAAAACCAGCTCCTACCCCCAATTCTGTGCACAATATTTTAAAATTCTGTCAATTTTATTTGTTAATACCAGGGCTGTCCCTAGCTATTCTGGGGCCCTACACAGCACCTCTGGGGGGGCAACCTTCCATGGGGAGGAGATCCCAGGCCTGTGCAGGGGGGGCTTGGCTTGGGAGACAGGGGGAAACACCCCCTAGCACTCACCGGCAGCGTGGCTGGGGCCGGGTCTCTGTACTTCCTGCCACCGGTGAGTGCAGGCCTGGCCCTGCTGCAGAGTCCTCAGGGGCGGGGCTGGGGCGGAGCAGGGGCAGGAAGAGGCGGGGTGGGGCAAAGCAAGGGCAGGGGCTTTGGGGAGGGGGTGAAGTGAGGGCAGGTCTGGGGCGGAGCAGGGGCAGAGGCCCTGGGGAAGAGGCAGAGCAGGGGCCGCACAGGGCACCAGGAAATTTGCTGCCCCAAATTTCCTGGTGCCCTACCTAGCTGTGTACTTTGCGGATGGCCCTGGTCAGTACATGCATGTGGAGGCTCCAGAATGGGAGTGGCGAGCATTGGCCCCTGGCTGCATGGAGGTGGGAGATCACCCTGCAGCCTTCCCCCTCCCCTCCTAGGAGAGGGACTTGGTAGTGAGATACCTCTGTGTGCGTGTCAAAAGGCCACAGGGAAGCGTTTCACATGGTGGCTGCCATGTCAGCCAGGACCCAAAATCCGTGTGAATGACTAAAAAGAAATAGCTGATCCCAATGGCTGAGTCCAGCCCTCACCAGGCCCTTGCCTGCCAGGGCTCTGCACCATCACCTCCCAAATAGGGTGACCAGATGTCCCGTTTTTATAGGGACAGTCCCGATTTTTTGGGGTCTTTTTCTTATACAGGCTCCTATTACCCGATTTTTCACATTTGCTGTCTGGTCACCCTACTCCCAAATGGCCTTTCATTCTCCCTAAAATGGAACATTTCCTTCTAAGCCGGAAAAGCACAGCAGTGCTTGCGATGCGGAGTGTAGTAAGGAAAGGAATTCTCTTCAGGCATCAGTTTTTTTTTCCGCCCTGATTCTCACAGGGCTTGTCTACACCACACTGACTTTTAGCAACAAGGCTGTGTCGAGACAGCCTTGTCGCTAAAAGCCGGCGTGTGTAAATGCTCTTTGTCGGCACTTTTGCCGACAAAATACTTCCAGCCCCACAAGTGGCGTTCGCACTGCCGACAAAGCTGTGTTCACACTGCCACTTGCCGCAGCAAAAGTTTTGTCTTTGGGGGTGGGCGGAAACTTCTAAAGTACCTGTGAAAGACAAAAGCTTTGTCGACAACTTGGCAGCGTAGACAAGCCCATACCTCATTGCCACACACGGCTCTGTGGGACTGTACTGGGTAATTCAGAACCCAACTGAGAGTGCCAACTCAGGACAAATTGCTCAAACAGGGCAGTTACAGCCCAAGGCTGGGGATTTTTCCACCTCTAAGGCAAACCAAACCAGCCAGACTAAGTGGACTTCGGTCTCACCCCACTGGCTAACCGCAAGTCTCACAAGCAATCTCCTTAGACACTCCAGTTTCCCAGTATTACCTCCAGTGCCACTCGTTATGGGGACAAATGGTTATGAAAACCAAGACCCCAGTAAAAGAAAAAGGTTCTCCTGATCCCAAAGGAACAAGCCCCAGACCCAGGTCAATATACAAATCAGATCTTACCCACAAATCACGCTGTTGCCAATCCTTTAGAATCTAAAATCTAAAGGTTTATTCATAAAAGGAAAAAGATAGAGATGAGAGTTAGAATTGGTTAAATGGAATCAATTACGTACAGTAATGGCAAAGTTCTTGGTTCAGGCTTGCAGCAGCGATAGAATAAACTGCAGGTTCAAATCAAGTCTCTGGAATACATCCCCCGCTGGGATGGGTCCTCAGTCCTTTGTTCAAAGCTTCAGCTTGTAGCAAAGTTCCTCCAGAGGTATGAAGCAGGATTGAAAACCAGATGGAGATGAGGCATCAGCCTTATATAGTCTTTTCCAGGTGTAAGAACATCTCTTTGTTCTTACTGTGGAAAGCTACAGCAAAATGGAGTCTGGAGTCACATGGGCAAGTTCCTGCATACTTTGCTGAGTCTCAAGGCATATTTTCCTTCTCTCAATGGGTCCATTGTATAGCTGATGGTCCTTAATGGGCCATCAAGCAGGCTAGGCAGAGCTAACACCAGTTTGTCTGGGATGTCATCCAGCAGCATAGCATAAGTTTGAAATACAGACAGTATAGAGCCAATATTCATAACTTTAACTACAAAATTGATACACACATATAGACAGCCTAATCATAACCAGTAAACCATAACCTTGTCTTAGACACCCCATTTGACCCCCTTTATACAAGATTTGCGTGCCACTACAGGACCTTGGTTGTAACAATGATCTATATGGTCCCAGATTATAGCCATAACGTCACACCCCCAACGCAAAATTGATGCAGGAAGGGATGACACAAACATCACTGACTGCATCCCAAGAGCTCCCCATCCTTGGGTTTGTCTCACTACAGCTAGTATTGGGGTTAGAAGCCATATTACAGTGTACTGATATAGACCTTCTGGAGTTGCAAAGGCTGTCTTCTCCTTGTCGGCCTTGGCCAGGGGGATCTGCCAATAGCCCTTGGTAAGGTCAAGGGTAGACATAAACCATGCCTTTCCCAATCTATCAATCAGCTCATCTATCCTGGGTATAGGGTAGGCATCAAATTGGGACACCTCATTGAGTTTGCGGAAGTCATTGCAGAACCTCATACTGCCGTCCGGCTTAGGCACTAAAACCACGGGACTGGACCATTGGCTATGAGATTCTTCAATGACTCCTAAGGCCAGCATTTTCCTGATCTCTGTCCTAATCTCTTCTCTCTTGGCCTCTGGGATCCGGTATGGCTTAACGTTCACCTTCACTCCAGGCTCCGTGAGGATGTGATGGTGAACCTCCGTAGTCCTGCCCGGCTTTTCGGAGAACACATCCTGGTTGCG
The DNA here is from genome assembly GCF_013100865.1 of Trachemys scripta elegans. Taxonomy (NCBI): domain Eukaryota; kingdom Metazoa; phylum Chordata; order Testudines; family Emydidae; genus Trachemys; species Trachemys scripta. The sequence continues at coordinate 39,368,257 of NC_048311.1, read as the reverse complement.
TTTGATCAGGCTGATCACTTCTGATCGAACCATGCTGCAAGAGCAGATCCAATCCACTATTGTTCTAAGTTTTACCTTGAGTTTGTAAAGAGGTTCAATCATGTTGTTGAACATAATTTTGATAAACCATTTCTGTTGTTCTCCCCTTTGGGTTGCATGGGGCCCCCGCTACTTTCCAACGGCTAATGGACAAACTGTTGCGACCCCATGGAAAGTACGCGGCAGCCTATCTCGATGACGTCATCATATATAGCCCCGACTGGGAGACTCACGTGGAGAAGGTGGAAGCGGTCCTGGACACCCTGAGGAAGGCAGGGCTGACTGCCTGTGACGAACTGGGGCTGTTCTTACTGTGGTCTGTGAATGCTGACAGGGGAGTGTGGGTAGGATAGTCTGCATTGGGGGATGGGAGACTGGCCGAGGGAGAATACCTGAGCATGTAACATGAGAACCCAGGAAGGGGTTAGAGGCCAGGTGACACCTTTGCCTGGGAAACTGAACAAAGGCTGTGGGAGGGGTCGCTGAGGGCAGAGTCTCAGAAGCTGGCTGGTGAGATGACTGGGAGGCAGAGATGGCTCTGACCTCCCAAGGGGGGCTGGGATGCCCGAGGACCCCAAGATGGACCTAACTGAGAGGTATCCTGTTGTCTGTGCCTGCAAGACCTGTCTTGGACTGTGTCCCTGTCATCTAAATAAACCTTCTGCTTTACTGGTTGGCTGAGAGTCATGGTGAATCGCAGGAAGCCGGGGGTGCAGGGCCCTGAGTTCCCCCACACTCCGTGACACTGCCAATCCCTCCAAATGTTCGATCAGGTTAGCTGAGGCCAAGTACCTTGGGTATATAGTGGGGAGGGGCGTGGTGAAGCCCCAGCTCAACAAGTTAGAAGCTATACAGAAGTGGCCCCGACCACTCTGGAAGAAACAGGTCAGAGCATTCCTGGGACTAGTGGGGTACTATAGGCGGTTCATTCACCACTTCGCCACCAGGGCATGCCCATTAATGGACCTAACAAAAGCTCAGGGCCCTGACATAGTAAAATGGTCTGCTGCAGCCAAGGGCGCTTTTGCGGATCTGAGGACGGCCCTCTGCACAGACCCCGTACTAGTAGCCCCAGACTGGGGGAAGGAGTTTATCCTACAAACCGACGCCTCTGAAGTAGGGCTGAGAGCGGTGCTTTCCCAAATGGTCGGAGATGATGAACACCCAGTCCTCTTCCTCAGTAGGAAGCTCCTACCTAGGGAACGGAAATACGCCATGGTGGAGAAGGAATGCCTGGCTGTGAAATGGGCCATAGAGAGCCTCCGCTACTATCTACTTGGACGGAGGTTTACCCTTGTCTCGGACCATGCCCCTTTGCAGTGGATGCACCAAAACAAGGACAAAAACACAAGAGTAACAAGATGGTTCCTGTCACTTCAACCCTTCCACTTCACAGTACGACATAGGTCTGGGACCCGACATGGCAATGCGGATGGCCTGTCGAGAGCGCACTGCTTTCCGACCCAAGTAGCCCAACCCCGTAGTGTTGAGCGGGGGGGGGGGGGCATGTGTGGCAAACCCAGGACAAACAGCTACAAAGGGGGGGGGGATAGTAACCAGTCCCAGGGGGTTAAAAAGGCCTCTCCCAAGCCACTGAGGAGAGAGAACCATGGGGAAATAAGGTTCAGCTGGACAAGGGGTTACCAGGGAACTATTAGGTTCAGCTAGTTCCAACTGCTTGGGACCTTTTTAAACCCTCCCCAGCGTGGAAGGGGGGGAAGAGAGAGGGAGAGAAGCAGGCAAGCTGCCAGTAAGCTAGGAGCAGCAAGGCTCTGAACCCTTCCTTCAAGGAACGCTGCACTCTGTCCCCAGAAGGGAAGATAAACAAGCACAAGGGGCTGACTGAGAAAAGGAATAGCCAGACCCTGTGCTACCTGCAAGGATTTGCCTTGCCTAAGCCTGTGTCTCCAAGGCTAAAAAGGACTGAGCCTGCTGAGGAGAAGAAGGTACTTTGCCACACTGGTATAAACAATGCTGCCTCTGTTAAATGTTGCATTTTGCCTATACAGCTGCATCAACCTTGAGACCTCAGCCGTCCCTCTTATCGCCTGCTCAGAGACTGCAAAGACTCAGGAAGAGACCGCGAAAAAACAGAGAAGACATGCTGCAAGAAGTGATGTGGCAATCTATTAAAGAGAATGAGAAAGCACGGGACTGGAGGGAGAGAGAAAGCAGGATCCGCCAGGAAAACGTAGCGCACCGGCGGCAAAGCACGGAGCATCGGCAGCAAAGCACGGATCGGCTCATAAGCATCCTGGAGCGCCAAGCAGACGCTAGCCAGGAGCTCCTAGCCATGCAGAAGGATCAGTACCAGAAATGCAAACGCCGCCCCCCACCCAGCCCTTGTCCCAAAACTCTTTCCATTGTGCCCCACTGTCACCTCCAACCCACTTTCCCCAACTTCCGTGTTCTTCACACCACCAGCTGCCTCCAGCACCAGTATCTTCACCACCCAGCCCTGAAAACCACGACCCTTACCCTCTGCACTCAACCCCCATCACCATGCAGTATAGCTATCCTGAAGTGCAGCACTCACTGCACAGCACACCAGACAGGACATATGCGAATCTGTGATTGTACCGTTCCCCACTCCACCCCCTTGTTTCTTTTCAATACATAAATTTGTTTTCTTTTTAATAAATGGATTTTTTGGCTTTGAAAACATTCTTTATTATTGCATAAAGTAAAAGACTCCTTAGCCCAGGAAATAAACAGGCACTGCGAGTCTGCTTGTCTGCTTAGCAACCACTGATTCCTAAAGATTGGAACTACTGCACTTCACTCCCATGCAGGGCACCAGATATCACTGCTGGTTTTCAGCCTCAAATTGCTCCCTCAAGGCATCCTTAATCCTTGCAGCCCTGCGCTGGGCCCCTGTAATAGCCCTGATCTCTGGCTGTGCAAATTCAGCCTCCAGGTGTTGAACCGCAAAGGTCCATGCCTGAGTGAAGCTTTCACCCTTCCCTTCACAAATATTATGGAGGGCACAGCACGCGGATATTACCACGGGGATGCTGACTTCCCCACCGTGATCTTCCGCTCTGGGAAAAAGGTCCCGGCCTGCATCTTCCTGAACAGCCAAGTGTTCCGAAAGATGCGTGCGTCATGCACCTTTCCGGGCCAGCCTGTGTTAATGTCAATGAAACGCCCATGGTGATCCACAAGCGCCTGGAGAACCATAGAGAAATACCCCTTCCCATTAACGTACTCGGATCCTTGGTGGGGTGGTCCCAGAATAGGAATGTGCGTCCCCTTTATCGCCCCTCCACAGTTAGGGAACCCCATTTGTGCAAAGCCATCCACTATTTCCTGCATGTTACCCAGAGTCACGGTTCTTCTAACTAGGATGCGATTAATGGCCTTGCAAACTTGCATCAACACGATTCCAACGGTCGACTTTCCCACTCCAAACTGGTTTGTGACCGACCGGTAGCAGTCTGGAGTTGCCAGCTTCCAGATTGCAATAGCCACCCGGTTCTCCACTGGCAGGGCAGCTCTCAATCTCGTGTCCTTGCGCCGCAGGGTGGGGGCGAGCTCCTCAAACAGTCCCATGAAAGTGGCTTTTCTCATCCGAAAGTTCTGCAGCCACTGCTCGTCATCCCAGACATCCATGACGATGTGATCCCACCACTCGGTGCTTGTTTCCCGAGCCCAAAAGCGGAGTTCTATGGTGCTGAGCATGTTCGTCGATAACACAAGCAATTTTGTGTTGTACGCGTTAAGCAGCTTGATAACATCGTCGGACTCCTCACTCTCACTGTCGCTTTGGATCTCAAGGAATAGTTCGACAGCCAAACGTGATGTGCTGACAAGATAAGTCAGCATACGCCTCACCAGTTCGGGCTCCATTTCCTGCAGACAGATCATGCTGCACAGAAACCATTGAAAGATGGTGCCAAAGGTGGACTGAAACAAAGGGATTTCTGGTATGCGAAGCGATGCATCACGGGGCGTTGGGACAGGACCCAGAATGCTGCACACCCACGCACCCTTCCCACAGCGCCAGAATGGGAAGAGGTGCTCTGTGGGATAGCTGCCTATAATCTACCGCTCCCAATGGCGCAGCAAATGCTGCAAATGTGGCCACGACAGTGCGCTGGGCAGCTGTCAGTGTGGACAGACTGCAGCGCTTTCCCTACTCAGCTGTACAAAGTCAGGTTTAACTCTCAGCGCTGTACATCTGCAAGTGTAGCCAAGGGCTAAGGAAAATACGAAGCAAGCACGTTTTCTCACCCCACCTGCTGTTGCAGGCAGTTCA
>NC_048311.1:39351219-39363860 GCF_013100865.1 Trachemys scripta elegans | reverse complement strand
GAAACATTTCCGACAGTCGAGGCAATTCTGAGGTTTGTCTTAAGAAGAAAAGTGAGGTGTGCAATAAGACGAGAGCTCCAATTAAACTTTTCCTACTTTCAAAATATTTATAGTGTCTTTCTCACATGTGGGTTTTCTCATGTTGAGTGAGTTTTGAGCTACAGTTACAATTTTCCCCACATTCCAAGCATATATAAGGTCTCGCTCTTGTGTGGATTCTCTGATGTCTAATAAGTTGTGAGCTTAGTATGAAACCTTTCCCACAGTCCAAGAACTTATGAAGACCCTCTCCTGTGTGAAGTGTCTGATGTGTAAGAAGTGCTGATCTCTCTGTGAAACCTTTCCCACAGTCCAAACACTTATGGGTTCTCTCTCCTGTGTTTATTTTCTGATGCTTATTAAGGGCAGTAAACGATCTAAACTCCTACACGCCACAGGGGGCTTCAACAAGGGTACCCTTAACTCACCCAGCAATATTGTTAATCTATCCAAACACACACTTAACCCGGCAGAAGAATCTGTCCTATCTCAGGGACTCTCTTTCTGCCCCACCACCCGCCCGCACATGATACAATTCTGTGGTGATCTGGAAGCCTACTTTTGTCGTCTCCGACTCAAGGAATATTTTCAACACGCCACTGAACAGCGCACTGACCCAAAGGAACCCTCCTATCAACAATACGAGAAGAAGAATTCTGCGTGGACTCCTTCTGACGGTCGAAATGACAGAGTGGACTTCTACACAGAGTGCTTCCACAGACTTGCACAGGCTCAGATTGTGAACAAACAGCATCACTTGCCCCAGAACCTCAGCCGTATAGAACGCAAGGCCATCCACAGCCTCAGAAACAAGCCTGACATTCTAATCAAAGGGGCTGACAAAGGAGGTGCTGCAGTCATCATGAATATGTTGGATTATGAACAGGAGGCTGCCAAGCAACTCTCCAACACCACTTTCTACAGGCCACTATCCTCCGATCCCACTGAGACATACCAAAAGAAACTACACCAACTCCTCAAGAAACTCCCTGCTATAGCACGGGAACAAATCTAGAGAGACACACCCCTAGAGCCCCAAACAGGGGTATTCTATCTGCTACCCAAGATCCATAAACCTGGAAATCCTGGACGCCCCATCATCTCAGGCATTGGCACTCTTACAGCAGTATTATCTGGCTACGTGGACTCTCGCCTCAGATCCTACACTACCAGCACTCCTAGCTATCTTCAAGACACCACCGACTTCCTGAGGAAACTACAATGCATTGGTGATCTTCCTGAAAACACCATCCTGGCCACCATGGATGTAGAAGCTCCCTACACCAATATGACACACGAGGATGGGCTACAAACTGTCAGGAACTGTATCCCTGATGAGGCCACAGCACACCTGCTGCCTGAGCTTTGTGACTTTGTCCTCACCCACAACCATTTCAGACTTGGGAAAAACTTATACCTTCAAGTCAGCGGGTATCCACATGGCCCCACAGCATGTCAACATTTTATGGCAAACTTAGAACAGCACTTCCTCATCTCTCGTCCCTTAGTGCCCCCTCCTCTACTTGCACTACATTGATGACATCTTCATCATATGGACGCATGGGAAGGAGGCCCTTGAAGAATTCCACCAGGATTTCAACAATTTCCACCCCACCATCCACCTCAGCCTGGACCACTCCACACAAGAGATCCTGGACACCACAGCAAATAAGTGATGGTCACATAAACACCTCCCTATACCGGAAACCTATTGACTGAGAAGTTTACCTACCTGCCTCCAGCTTCCATCCAGACCTTGGGAGACAGGCCAGTCCTCCCTTACAGACAGCCCCCAATCTAAAGCAAATACTCACCATCAACTACACACCACACCACAGAAACACTAACCAAGGAACCAATCCCTGCAACAAACCCCGTTGCCTACTCTGTCCCCATATCTACTCTAGCGACACCATCACAGGACCCAACCATATCAGCCACACTATCAGGGGCACATTCAGGTGCACATCTACTAACGTAATATATGCCATCATGTGCCAGCAATGCCCCTCTGCCACGGTTTTTTGGTTGAAGGATGGCAACCTCCTGAACATTCAATAACAGATTTAAAAGTAGCCATCCTTCAACCAAAAAACTTCAAAAACAGATTTCAGACAGAAACTGCAGAGCTACAATTCATTTGCAAACTTAAAACCATCAATGTGGGCCTCAATAGGGACTGGGAGTGGCTGGCTCACTACAAAAGCAATTTTCCCCTCTCTTGCTATTGACCCTTCCTCATCAGTCATTGAGAGTGGACCACATCCACCCTGATTGAATTGGCCTTGTCAACACTGGTTCTCCACTTATAAGGTAACTCCCTTCTCTTCATGGGCCAGTATATTTATGCCTCTATCTGTAATTTTCACTCCATGCATCTGAAGAAGTGGGGGTTTTTTTACCCATGAAAGCTTATGCTGAAATAAATCTGTTAGATGCCCCCGGACTCCTCCTTTTCTTATTAAGGGCTGATTTCCAATGGAAACCATTCCCGCAGTCCAGACATTTATAGCGTCTCTCTTCTATGTGCATTCTTCAATGATTATTAAGATTTCTGCTGTTACTGAAGCTGTTCCCACATCCCAAGCATTAATAAAGTCCCTGTCCTGTTTGGCTTGCCTGATGTATAACAAGGCCTGATCTGAGTCAATTACATGCAAGCTCCTTAATCATTTCTTGTCATGTGTCACAGAAGTTTAGATCCTGTATGGATTCTCCCATGTATAATGAGGTGTGATCTCTGTCTGAAAATTTTGCCACAATCCAAGCGCTTATTGGGGTCTCTCTCCTGTGTGGATTCTCTGATGTTTAACCAGGGCTGATCTCCGCTTGAAACTTTTCCCACAGTCCAAGCACTTGTGGGATCTCTCTCCTGTGTGTAATGCCTGATGACAAACAAGGTCTGACCTTCTTATGAAACTTTTCCCACAGTCCACACACTTAGGGGGTCTCTCTCCTGTGTGGCTTTTCTTAAGTGACTTTTGTGCTGACTTTGAACTGAAACATTTCCCGCACTTGAGGCACTGAATGGGCTTTTCTCCAATGTGGCTTCTCCCATGGTTATTAAGATCTGTGCGCTTTTCCCACAGTCCAAGCATTGAAGGGATTTCTCTCCAGTATGGATTGGCTGATGTGTCACAAGCTGTGATCTCACAATGAATCCTTTCCCGCACTGAAGGTAGTGCCACGGTGTCTCTTCCTTGGGATTTGTCTGCTGCGTTCTGGGATCCTAGTCACCTCCCCCACCGCTAACAGATTCATCCACTTTCTTCCCTAAGTGGTTTCCCAGAAGCCCCTCTCACCTGTGCCAATGACCCCAGGCTTCTGCCTGCTCCAAGCACTGGGAAAAATTCCCTTCAGCTCTTCCCACAAAGGTCCCTGTGTTTCCACTTCCCCAGGAACTTCCTCATGTTGATTCCCCTCCTAGTTCTCACTCCCTCACTCAGCACCTGCTGGGAGAGAGAAACAATCCAGACAGGAGTCATTGTGCTGGGGAGAAAGAGGAATATCACAAAGGGAAAACCCAAAACAAAGACAGACCAATTGCATTCTGCCTCCACATCCCACCCAAACACTCACAGGGAAGGAAAGCTGGGAAGAAAACTCCTGCAGATAAGAGGCTGGGTGGAATGGAGTGAGTGATATCAGCTGACTACAGCCCTGTCCTGGCTGAGATGAGGAAGAACTGAGGGCGTTACTCACACCATATTTTGGGATTCTCAACTTTTCCCTTCATTCCCCAGATGGTTCCTATGTCATTCCTCACCTGTGCGGGTGCATCTCGGAAGCTTTCTTTCCTTGCAGGCCTGGAGATCGGGCACCCATGGCTCTTCCCCTCGTTCCAGCCAGGCGATGAGCTTCGGTTTGGGAATGGCAAATCCTGTGCGGAGGGTCGAATTAGACCAGATCAGGGTGCATGGAGCATTGGTGGAGTATTTGTCACAAAGGACATTCCGTGAGTGGAACCTGACCCTGTGCTCTGCTGGAGCAACGTGGAATCCAAGAGGACGGGAACATGGTCACTGAGTCCCTTGCGCAGAGGAAGTTGTCTGGGGAGGTGAGTTGAATTATTACACCCTCACTAGGCGTTCCCAGGATCTGTGCGCTCTGGGGGCCTTGCTGACTCACACACAGCTCTGGACTTAAACCCCTGCCTCTTTCTAAACCTGCAGAGCCCAGGGCCCTCCCCATGGCTGGAGCTATTCCCAAGGAGGGAGGTGAACAGGGATTGTGTGTGCAGCCGAGAAACGACACAGACAGGACAATGCTGGATTTATGCCCTTTTGAAAGCTGGAGGGGTGGGGATGGTTTAACTTGTCCATTGGGTTTTGACACCGATGTCCCACTGGAGAGGGCACATAGATGCAAGTATTTCTCACATGGCAGCTGTGCATTATGGAACCCATTCCCCTCTGATCTAACTGACTGGGGAAGAACCTGACCAGAGTCTGACACGCAGGTTCCACGGCTTCTAATAACTGAGGGGACAGGAATCCCTTACCCAGCAAAGTCACCGTCTCGTAGTTCTCCTGCATGACGTCCCTGTAGAGGGCTCTCTGAGCGGGATCCAGCAGAACCCCCTGCCCCTGGGTGAAATACACAGCCACCTCCTCGAAGGTCACCGGCATCTGAAAAACCAAGAGTCCCTCACTCAGCACCTGCTGACCCAGATACAATCCCACTCATCATGGGAAAGGAAAAAAAAAAAAAAGAAGCTCTGGGAGGGTCAGACTAGCAGAATCCCACCACCTGCTCAGAGCAGCCAGGAGGCTTCAGGGTGGGGAGAAGTTGAGTGCTCCTGTCCCCCCAGCAGACAGAGCAGGGCAGGGACTTCTCATTTCCCACACGCCTGCCAGCCACATGCTGATATGAGAAGCCGAGCTCTGAGTTGGGGACAGGGACAGGAATCCCAACAGCTTCTCTTCTTATTTCACAGCAGCCTCAGGCTAGTGGGCTCAGGCTCCAGCACTGGGAGTCTGGAAAATGTTCCCAGCCCTGCCGAGGGGGTTCTATCATGTTTGAGAAATGGGAGAATGTCCCCTCTCGCCTCCCCCGCCACCAATGGGCCTACTCAGAAAATCAGCAGGTTTATCTCCTCCTCCCTGCCTCTCCCTCCCCCTGCCCAGCACCTCCTTGAAAATCACCTACCTGAGTTGGCTCCATCACAGCCATTCCCTTTCCCCGTCTCCTGGAAGACGGAACGATCTGGAGCAAAACATGGATGTGATTCCTCAGCCTGTCGGGGCGATGGTGGAGGTTACAAAAGGGGCTTCAGTCCATGTCACCCCGAGATTCCTGTGGAAGAAACTGAGTCTTCACTCTTGTGTTTGTTAGCAGCAAGTCAGAGGCAGTTTATTTCAAGCAATTGCAGGGGGAGCCTATGAACAGGGGGTTTCCCTTTCTTAGGCAGGTCTCCAAAGTACAACAGTTTAAAGCACGTATTTACAGGTTCCCCTCACGTATATCAACGGATACAGCTGAATCTTGTTTATACATTTTCCTCCCCATTATCTTAGTCAGCAGTCCATTCTCCTCTTCAAGCAAGGTTAGAAAACAGCTTCCCATGTAGTTTTCCCATCCGCCTTACACAATCCCAGCTTCTACAAATCTCGAGATGTTAAGGTTAACCTGTCTTCTGTTCTGTCTCTTAACAACACTAAGATGGCTGCTGCAAATCCCCTCTTCCGTTTTCACACTTCCACATTCCCCCCAGGCTCTTCAGACCCTTCCAGTAACAGCAACTCTGAGCCAAATGCTAGAAAAAGAGCAGAAACAAAGGGGTCACTTTGGGGGATTGCTCCCCATTGCAGTGTAAACCCCTCTCCCTTAGCAACAGCCGGAGCCCTCTGGTGGCAACACCTGAGGAATGAGCTGCCCTGGACTCCCCAGGCAGCCCCCAGGGACAGGCAGGCAGAAGCTGGTCCCATTGGCCCATCCGCACTCACCCTCCCTCACCCCGCCCCCCCGCTCCCCGAGCCAGCAATGACTCCGGTCTGACTCCGGTGTGGCTGAGATTTGAACCCTGCAGTGAAATCAGATCAGGGCCCCGGGCAAACCCCAAAACTCATGAGACACAGACCCCACCAACACAGGTGTGTCTGACAATAACACACTGGGAGCTGGCTGTCTGTGTCTGGGGGTGTGGGGAGGGGGGTGTTTGCCTTGTAGCCTCTGTGCCCTGAGGAATTTGTCCCATGATCACTCCTAAAGCTGGCTTGACCACTTCCAGGAGAAGAAGAGCTTCTCTCCGCCCCTCCCCTCTCGGGTCCCATGGGGCAGAGAAGCTGCCTTGGCATCTCTCCCCCTTCCCCCGCCAGGCTCCCCTTCCGCCATTCCAGCCTCGCTCCACTCAGCCCCACAATCCCCCCGATCCCCCTGCATTGCCCCATCTTCCCTTCAGTGCACCCCCTCCCCCATCCCAGCCTGCCCCCCCGCAGCCCCAGCTCCCGCCTTCTGCGCCCCACCCACCTCTTTATCCTCCTCCCCCTGCAGCCCAGATAGGGTGACCAGATGTCCCGATTTTATGAGGACGGTCCTGATTTTTGGGTCTTTTTCATATATGGGCTCCTATTACCCGCCACTCCCTGTCCTGATTTTTCCCATTTGCTGCCTGGTCACCCTAAGCCCGGATGTGACGGGGGTGTGGGAGGGTCTCTCTTACCTTCCCTCCGAGCAGGGCCTGCCCTTGGGCAGGGGCAGGCCGGGAAGGGGCCCTGGCCAGACTGGGGGCTCTGCCCTGGGAGAGGCTCATGGGGATTCTGAGGGGGGCAGTCAGGGCATGGGAAGTGGGAGGGGGTGGATACGGGGCAGGGCCAGGCTGTTTGCGGAGGCACAGCCTTCCCTACCTGGCCCTCCATACAATTTTACAACCCCAATATGGCCGTCGGGCCAAAAAATTTGCTCACCCCTGTGCTAAGTCCTTTAAGTTACTTTCACCCCTGACCATTAGGAAGGAAACAGACGCATGAGGGGAAGGCTGGCAGCAGAACCTCAAGTCTCCCATGCCAGGGGGAGTTCAGGATTTAGCCAAAACCAACGTCGGTGGAGTTGAGGATGTCGGCTGGTTCCTCTTCTTTGGTTTGCCCTACTTAGCTTCCCTTTCAGGCTCAGGATGATGAAGGGGCAATGGTCCGAGGAGACAGCGGGTGTGAGACATTCCCCAGGGTACAATCTGGACTGTTGAACTGCTTAATTCTCCATCCCAGGGCATGTTTTACACTGCTTCCCAGGGTCAATAAAAATCAATGATTTAAAAAAAAATCAAGAAAATCAGATTTTTGTTATTTAAATTGGATTTTTTTGATAATTTTTTTCCTCAAAAACCATTTTATCTAAAGATAATTTAATTAAGATACATTATAGCTCAAAGATCTCTCATCATGGAATAGGGATTATACATTCTAATTCTATAGTATGAGACAATATAGACATGTCATGTTTAAGAAAACTTTTGTAAAAGAGTTCCTGTAGTTCATACATTAAGGACCCAGTCTTATGGGGATCCACAGGCTTCTGTATAGATTACTTAGGTAAATCTTTCTATCTACCCTATGGGACTCAGTGCTCAGTCTAGAAGATACCATTAGAGATGCTAAGTTTTCCAGTTCTCAAACTGTGGCTTTGTGTCTCCAAAGGTAACATACTCATTAATAGTAAAAATGTTTTAAAATAAATTAATATATGGAGGTGAGAAATAACAGACCTCACCTCTATTGTCCCTCTGCAACTTTGTGTACACAGAGTCAATCCCTTACCTCAAAATACTGAACGCTGTTGTTTTAGTTAAATAAAACAATTTAAATGTCTGTCTGGTGATGTTCTCCTCCTAATACAGCATGGCAAGAAAATCCTACAACTATTAATGATTAACCTCTTGAATTGGAGATAGTTCACTCCTAATGACTTCATAAATATCTGCTTCAATTACCAAACATGCATTGTCTAATATAGCTGTAAAACTACTCTGAAAAGCATTCAAAATAAATCACTGTTTAAAAATGTATAGTGTGTACCTTCCAAAAATGAAACCTACAGCTATCTCTGCATTGTGAAGAATATGTATTAAAGGTTCTAACAACCAACAAGAATACATTTTTATGTAGAAAACCATGATTAAATCGAGTCTTCCTGACTAGTGATTTAAATTAAATCCACCCTGCTGCTTCCCTGTGTGAACAACAAACCCCTCCACGCTCTGCTCCCACACAGCCACCAGCCTTCAAAGTCACTCCTGCCTGCACTGCACTGAGTGCGACTAGCCAGACAATCAGGAACTTACCAAACGACACAGCAACATCAGCAAGTTTTCTACTCCCAGCCTTGCACCCCGGGAAAGTGCATCTTGGACTGCTCAGTCTGTCCACTGCGCTGGACAAACTCAGTAATTAGTGGGTCACCCCTACAAAGGGGCCAGATTAGGCCACAGCCTTGTTCTCTCCAGTCAAATCCTCCAAATACTTCCATGAAAACACACAGGTCCAGACAAAACACTAAAACCAGTTTATTAACTGGAGCAAGGGGTTTTTCAGGGATTACAAGGGAGAAAGATGTAAAAGGTCAGAATGGGTTAAAACTATAAAATTAAACATGCATTTTAAATCCTAAATTTTACCAAACTAAGGACGATGTGAAGAAAACAGGATTTCCCACCCCACCCGATGTTGCAGGCAGTTCGCAGCTCTTAGTACCCAGGCTGGATTTCCTTCCAGCCTTGATCCACCCTCCCCACTCCAAGGCCCCTGTTGCCTTTCAAGCCATCTTGTTGCCTTCTGTAAAGATGGGGAAGGAGAGGTAAAAATGGAGGCAATTCTCCCTTGTGCTTTTATACCACTCTCCTCTTTGAGGTTCACCCCCCACCCGGGGAGCAGCCGACAATCAGTCTGTGTCCTAAGTGAGCGTGCAGCCGTCCTTCCGGTGAATTGTAACTCTCCTGTTCCCAGCTCCACAGCTGGTGAATGGCCGGCTGAGCAATTACTGGCCACGTAGCACCTAGCTGGTGTGCAGGTGACATTGTCTCTGAGGAGCTCGTCTGTAGGCATTTTCCAGCTTTTCAGCATGTAACAAACATAGAGCAAACTCTCAGAGCTCCATGGACAGTGCTGATAGACACATTTTAATGGGACAATAATATTCAGCAGGTGATGGCTTTTCCTATGATACCTCACAAGCCATACTTTGGAGAAGAATTATCATTTTGTAAATGTGGTGCCCATAAGAGTGTAGACCTCAAATGCATTTCATCAGCCCCCGCCCGCCGCTGTTCTTTGTGTCTTTGGTCATTTACGCCCCCACCCTCAAAAGTAAATATATCACCACCCAGCTCTAATGGCAGAGTAGTTGCTGGTGAGGTGCCCAGCTCTGAAGGCCTCCAACAGCAGCACAGAAGTTAGGGTGGCCACGTGAAAAGTGATATTCCTCAATATCGCTGTTCACAACAGACTTATCACCCCATTGCCACCCCTACTTCTGTGCTGCTGCTGCACCTGGGTTTGAGAGCCTGAGCATTTATCCCCACCTCCCAGCTAGGCCTGTTCCTTCTTCATGAGCCCCAGCCAACTGGGGCCGACAGCCAGTGCTCTTTAAAAAAAACCCAAACAACCCACACTGTTCACGCCTCCCCTGAGTCATTCCTGTGCCTTCATTGGGATGCTCTGCCCACATTTGGAGAATTGCTAGTGTAGAGAGTCACCGTGGGGATTGGTAGCCAAGAAGGTAACACCAGCTCCTTTCTGTCTCCGGGATCCCCAGAGAAAATGTCCGAGCAGGAGAGCGGAACAGATCTGATTAACATTAACCTTGCAAAACACATTTTGGTGAATTCAGCTATAAACATTCCCTCCTTCAGCCCTACCCCCAGCGAATTCAATGAGACAGAGCTAGAATAGGGCAGGTGGTATGGGCGACGGGTATAATAGCTGAATTATTGATCCCTAATTTAACAGAATACAGGAACCCTTTGGATAGCTAAACGTAGATTACTACAGTTACCCCTCTTAGAATCATAGAATATCAGGGTTGGAAGGCACCTCAGGAGGTCATCTACTCCAACCCCCTGCTTAAAGCAGGACCAATCCCCAACTAAATCATCCCAGCCAGGGCTTTGTCAAGCCTGACCTTAAAAACCTTTAAGGACGGAAATTAACCTCCCTAGGTAACCCATTCCAGTGCTTCACCACTCTCCTAGTGAAAAAGTTTTTCTTAATATCCAACCTAAACCTACCCACTGCAACTTGAGATCATTACTCCTTGTTCTGTCATCTGGTACCACTGAGAACAGTCTAGATCCACCCTCTTTGGATCCCCCTTTCAGGTAGTTGAAAGCAGCTACCAAATCCCCCCCTTTCTTCTCTTCTGTAGACTAAACAATCCCCGTTCTCTCAGCCTCTCCTCATAAGTCATGTGCTCCAGCCCCCTAATCATTTTTGTTGCCCTCCGCTGGACTCTTTCCAATTTTTCTACATCCTTCTTGTAGCGTGGAGCCCAAAACTGGACACAATACTCCAGATGAGGCCTCACCAATGTTGAATAGAGGGGAACAATCACATCCCTCGATCTGCTGGCAATACCCGACTTATACAGCCCAAAATGCCATTAGCCTTCTTGGCAACAAGGGCACACTGTTGACTCATCTCCAGTTTCTCATCCACTGTAACCCCTAGGTTCTTTTCTGCAGAACTGCTGCCTAGCCATTCGGTCCCTAGTCTCTAGCAGTGAATGGGACTCTTCTGTCCTAAGTGAAGGACTCTGCACTTGTCCTTGTTGAATGTCATCAGATTTATTTTCGTCCAATCCTCTAATTTGTCTACGTCCCTCTGTATCCTATCCGTACCCTCCAGCGTATCTGGTAGTGATCAATGGCTCCATGTCTAGCTGGCAGGCGGTATCAAGCAGGGTGCCCAAAGGGTCAGTCCTGGGGCCGGTTTTGTTCAGTATCTTCATTAATGATCTGGAGGATGTTTAGTGTCATCTGCAAACTTGCTGAAGGTGCAATCCACACCATTCTCCAGATCATTAATGAAGATACTGAGCAAAACCGCTTGATACTGGCTGCCAACTAGACATGGAACCCTTGATCACTACGCATCAATCTAGCCAGCTTTCTATCCACTTTATGGTCCACTCATCCAGCCCATACTTTTTTAACTTGCTGGCAAGAATACTGTAGGAGATCATATCAAAAGCTTTGCTAAAGTCAAGGAATAACACATCCACAGCTTTTCCCTCATCCACAGAGCCAGTTATCTTGTCATAGAAGGCAATTACGTTACTCAGACATGACTTGACCTCTTCTTCCAAGTCTTTAAAAATACACATTTACATTTCAAACTCTAGCTTATCTAAGGTGGACAAACTTTTAAAATCTCTCTCTAAAAGTTGAATCTGAGTCAATTACATGTAAGTTGCTTAACCCTTTCTTGCCATGTGTCACAGAAGTTTACATCTTGTGTGGATTCTTTAATGTTTAATGAGGTCTGACCTCCGTATGAAACTTTTCCTAGTCCAAGCACCTGTGGAGTCTCTTCTGTGTGGATTGCCTGATGTTGAATAAGGTGTGACATCTGTATGAAACTTTTCCCACAGTGCAAGCACTTATAGGATCTCTCTCCTGTGTGGATTGGCTGATGTTGAACAAGGTGTGACATCTGTATGAAACTTTTCCCACAGTCCAAGCACTTGTGGGGTCTGGCTCCTGTGTGGATTGCCTGATGTTGAACAAGGTGTGACCTCTGTATGAAACATTTTCCACAGTCCAAGCACATGTGGGGTCTCGCTCCTGTGTGGATTGCCTGATGTTGAACAAGGTGTGACCTCTGTATGAAACTTTTCCCACAGTCCAAGCACTTGTGAGGTCTCTCTCCTGTGTGTAATGCCTGATGTTTAACAAGGTCTGTCCTTTGTATGAAACTTTTCCCACAGTCCAAGCACTTGTGGGGTCTCTCTCCTGTGTGGATTGCCTGATGCTGAACAAGGTATGACCTTCTTATGAAACTTTTCCCACAGTCCAAGCACTTGTGGGGTCTCTCTCCTGTATGGATTGCCTGATGTTCAACAAGGTTTGACTTTCTTCTGAAACTTTTCCCACACTCCAAGCACTTGTGGGGTCTTTCTCCTGTGTGGATTGCCTGATGTTGAATAAGGTTTGACCTCTCTATGAAACTTTTCCCAAACTCCAAGCACTTGTGGGGTCTCTCTTCTGTGTGGAGTGCCTGATGTTGAACAAGGTCTGACCCTTGTATGAAACTTTTCCCACAGTCCAAGCACCAGTGTGGTCTCTCTCCTGTGTGGAGTGCCTGATGTTGAATAAGGTGTGACCTTCTTATGAAACTTTTCCCACAGTCCAAGCACTTGTGCGGTCTCTCTCCTGTGTGGATTGCCTGATGTTGAACGAGGTGTGACCTCTGTATGAAAATTTTCCCACAGTCCAAGCACTTGTGGGGTCTTTCTCCTGTGTGTAATGCCTGATGTTTGACAAGGTCTGACCTTTTCATGAACCTTTTCCCACAGTCCAAGCACTTGTGGGGCCTCTCTCCTGTGTGGATTGTCTGATGATAAAGAAGGTGTGACCTTCTTATGAAACTTTTCCCACAGTCCAAGCACTTGTG
>NC_048311.1:39166718-39346339 GCF_013100865.1 Trachemys scripta elegans | reverse complement strand
CCCACAGTCCAAGCACTGATGAGGTCTCTCTCCTGTGTAGATCCTTTGATGTGTTATAACGGCTGACTTTTACAGGAAACATTTCCGACAGTCGAGGCAATTCTGAGGTTTGTCTTAAGAAGGAATGTGAGGTGTGCAATAAGACGAGAGCTCCAATTAAACTTTCCCCACTTTCAAGATATTTATAGTGTCTTTCTCACATGTGGGTTTTCTGATGTTGAGTGAGTTTTGAGCTCTAGTTAAAATTTATAAGGTCCCTCTTCCGTGTGGATTCTCTGATGCCTAATAAGTGACCTTAGTATGAAACCTTTCCCACAGTCCAAGCACTTAAGAGGTCCCTCTCTTGTGTGAGAAGTGCTGATCTCTGTGTTAAAATTTTCCCACACACCAAGCACTTATGGGGGCTGTTTCTTGTGTAGATTCTCTGATGTGTTATAAAGTTTAACTTCCAAATGAAACTTTTCCTACAAACCAAACATTTACAAGGTCTCTCTCCTGTGTGAAGTGTCTGATGTGTAAGAAGTGCTGATCTCTCTGTGAAACCTTTCCCACAGTCCAAACACTTATGGGGTCTCTCTCCTGTGTTTATTTTCTGATGCCTATTAAGGGCAGTAAACGATCTAAACTCTTACGTGCCACAGGGGGCTTCAAAAGTGGTCCCCTTAACTCACCCAGCAATATTGTTAATCTATCCAACCACACACTTAACCCGGCAGAAGAGTCTGTCCTATCTCGGGGACTCTCTTTCTGCCCCACCACCCGCCCGCACATGATACAATTCTGTGGTGATCTGGAAGCCTACTTTCGTCGCTCTGCCTCAAGGAATATTTTCAACACGCCATTGAACAGCGCACTGACCCAAAGGAACCCTCCTACCAACACTATAAGAAGAAGAATTCTGTGTGGACTCCTCCCGATGGTCGAAATGACAGACTGGACTTCTACACAGAGTGCTTCCACAGATGTGCACAGGCTGAGATTGTGAACAAACAGCATCACTTGCCCCATAACCTCAGCTGTACAGAACGCAACGCCTTCCACGGCCTCAGAAACAACCCTGACATTATAATCAAAGGGGCTGACAAAGAAGGTGCTGTAGTCATCATGAACAGCTCAGATTATGAAGAGGAGGCTGCCAGGCAACTCTCCAACACCACATTCTAGAGGCCACTATCCTCCGATCCCACTGAGACGTACCAAAAGAAACTACACCAACTGCTCAAGAAACTCCATGCTATAGCACGAGAACAAATCTACACAGACACACCCCTAGTGCCCCGACCAGGGGTATTCCATCTGCTACCCAAGATCCATAAACCTGGAAATCCTGGATGCCCCATCATCTCAGGCATCACTGGGGCAGACTGCAGTATAAGCCACTCATCACAGGCAAAGGGGTTCGGACCTGCTGCCTCTGCCTACCCATGGGCTGCCCCATTACAACCCTGCACCTATTCGGCCTATAGTCAGGCCTGCAACCTGGGGCTTTCCAGGCCGGAGCTCTCAGCTCCTCTGGCCCTTCCCCAGCCCTGCTCCCAAATTAGGTGTCTTGCTTAGGTCCCTGCAGCCAGGCCCTTCTCCCTCTACAAGCAGAGGGAAACTGACTGGGCTTCTGGCTTACAGCCTCTTATAGGGGATAGCTAGGCCTGATTGGGGCATGGCCACAGCTGAGCCTACTTTCCCCAATCAGCCCAGGCCTCTTGCCCCAGCCACAGCCCTCTCCTGGGCTGTTTCAAGCCCCGCAGGGCAGAAGCAGGTATCCACCCCACTATATCCCCCCCAAAACCCCCATCTCTGGGGTGGGGAGACTCATGGCCTCAGCTGCCCAAAGTTGGCCCTCCAGGGCCGTCCCTCTAGGGCTGCCGCCCTCCTTTCCACAGCCTCCCAGCCCCGGGCCATCTCCCGGGTATGGGCCTCGGCCTTCCTGTGGGCCAACTCCGCGGCCTCTAGCCACGCCCGCAGGTCGGGGTCCCCCCGGCCCTCTTCTTTCAGGGTCTGGGTCCCGACAGCCAACTTCTCCACTCCCACCTGGGTCCTGGCCTCTTGTGGGGTCCACTCAGTCTGGGAGGTTACTGGCAGGCGATGGTCTGGGTCCCGACCTCCTTCGGAGTCCCCTCCATCCCAGCCTCTACCTTCTCCAGGTTTGGCCCCACCGGGCCCCCAGACACTTCCTCCTGGCGCCCCTCAGTCCCTCTGAGGGGGCAGTGCCTCTGAACATGACCTGGTAGCCAGCAGCTCCAGCAGGCTCGACACCCCTGTCCTGCCTTGGGCCTTCCTGGGTCCCTCTTGGGTCCCACCCTTCTGTCAGGGCGGACCTGGACCCTCGGCCCCAGGCACGTCCAGCACATGTGGCCTCGCTGCCCGCAAGCCCAGCATGTTGGCAGCCATCTGGGTTCCCTTACCCAACAGACTACCTTTGGGACTTGTCCCTGTCTCTCTTTGGGGCAAAGTGCCCCGCCCCCATCCCGGTCGGGACAGTCCCGCCTCAAATGTCCCAGCCTTAAGCAGGCATAACACGTCCGTTGGCCCACCCTAGGCCTCCTGGCCCTAACGTTGGGCCTCTCCCCTGGCGCTCGGCGGTTTCCTTTCAACTCCCTCCCAAGGAGTTTCCGTAGGGCCCGCTGCTTCTCCGCCAGATGGCCCATCTGCTCGTGGAGGGCGCAAAGCACCTCCCACAGTCTCTGTTGGGTCTCCCAGCACCCTAGCAGCTCTTCTGCCTTCTTCTGTCAGGGCGCTGCCCCTGGGCCCCACCCAGGGATGACACCTGGTGTCTCGGCAAAGAAGACCCTGGTGTAACGGGGATCCATCATCCCCGCTTCTGTCTCTCCGCCGTCTCAGGCAATAGTCCCAGTCCTTGCCCTAGTCCCTTGTGTCAGGGATGGACCGCCTATGCCTGCATTCTCCACCATTTGTAAATGGTGCGCAGACTCACCCGGCGGCGCCTCCTGCTGGTTGTCCTCGGGAATTAGCATCCAGCCTCCGGAGCGCCCTCTGTTGGCCGGTGTCCTGCTGGCGCTTGGCCCCCCGTGTCCCTCCCAAAACCCCAGTTCTGTTTTAATTGGGTGCTGCCCCCTGGCAGTACCCCCACAGTTCTGGGTCTCCCCCTCCCAGGGGAACCCCCCACCACTATCCCCACTTCGTCTCAGTCTTGGCTACTGCCCAGTCTCCATCTAGCCCCTGTTCACTGGGGCAGACTGCAGTATAAGCCACTCATCACAGGCAAATGGGGTTCAGACCTGCTGCCTCTGCCTACCCATGGGCTGCCCCATTGCAACCCTGCACCTATTCGGCCTATAGTCAGGCTTGCAGCCTGGGGCTTTCCAGGCCAGAGCTCCCAACTCCTCTGGCCCTTCCTCAGCCCTGCTCCCAATCTAGGTGTCTTGCTTAGGTCCCTGCAGCCAGGCCCTTCTCCCTCTACAAGCAGAGGGAGACTGATTGGGCTTCTGGCTCACAGCCACTTATAGGGGCCATCTGGGCCTGATTGGGGCATGGCCACAGCTTACCTACTTTCCGCAATCAGCCCAGGCTTCTTGCCCCAGCCACAGCCCTCTCCTGGGCTGTTTCAAGCCTCGCAGGGCAGGAGCGGGTATGCACCCCGCTACACCTCCGTATGAAAATTTTTCCACAGTCTAAGCACTTATGGGGGCTTTCTTCTGTGTGGATCCTCTGATGAAAAACAAGGGATGATCTGATTCTGAACTTTTTCCCACAATCCAAACACTTATGGGGTCTCTCTCCTGTGTGGATTCTCCGATGTGTAATTAGTTCTGACTTCCAAATGAAACATTTCCCACACTCGAGGCATTGAGAGGGTTTGTCTTCTGCATAGGCATGTGCCGGGTGTGCCCAGGCACACCCTAAAGTCTCAAAAAGAAGTGGCTTTGCATTTTAATTTAATCGCATGATACGCTCTTTTAGTTTTAAAGTATGGATTGTTGTATTATGCAATAAGCGCCGAATTGCGTAATATAGATGTTGTAGAAATGTATGGGAAGCCCACATTCGCTTGTAGCATGCGTCCCCATTACTGCGTCCTCCCCTCCCCCTCCGACTACTATTCTAGAAAATTCTTTGACCTATATAAGCGGCTGCGTCAGGCGTGCCCAGTGCAGTGTCTACAGTGTTTGTAATCTTTGTCACGTGTACTCTACTGAAATAGCATAACAAGCCCGTGGCTTTAGGTTTTAATTCAATCGCATGATACCCCCTTTGAATTTTAAAATATGGATCGGTTCGTTGTTAAGATAAGAAAAGGAGCAGACAAACTGAATTATAACAAATGTGCTGATAGTAGTGCAAATACCTTGGACTCCTTGGTTAAGAATTTACATGAAGATAATGCCGCCACCAGTTCCAGTGCGTGCAATAAACTGAGTAATGACCAACAGAAACGGACTTTGTCTCTTAGTTCAGGTCAGTGTAGTTCCTATTCAAAGCCATTAAACATTCCATCTGATGACCCGGTCTGTGATATTCCAAAAAATAGATTAGAACGCCGGTCTCGATTATCTAGAGGTCCTTATCAGCCTAGATTGAGCATGTTTCCTAGAAGTAAAATAGGGAATAAACAAAAAAGTTTTCAGTCGGATTGGTATGAAAAGTACAGGTGATTAGAATATAACACCTCAAAGGACGCAGCATTTTGCTTTTACTGCCGTTTCTTCTCCTCTAATGATGCAGCAAACAAAGGTCACACTGATCCAGCATTTATTGATAAGGGTTTCAGAAACTGGCATAGGGCTAACGAATGGTTTAAAAACCACCAACTGTCAAAATCTCATGTGTTGAGCTGTTCTTCATGGTCAAGTTTTAATGAAGGGAAACCTATTGATGTATTGTTGGATGAGGGCAAGCAGGCTTATCTGTCTAAACAAGAAGAATGGTGCCATAACCGAAGTGTAATGGAGCGACTGATTGACATTGTTCTGTGTTTGGCGAAAGGCGGGAGACCATTCAGGGGTCACAGTGAAAAAGCTGACAGTTTTGAGAAAGGTTTATTTCTAAATCTTGTCAATATGCTCCAAAAACATGATCCCGTAATGGCAAAGCATGTGCAACAATCTCCTCGAAACGCTACCTATCTGAATAATCGCATCCAAAATGATTTAACTGTGGTCTTGCACAACGTTGTGCAACAAAAGATTGTGTCTTCACTATATGAAAAAATGGTCTCAATAATTGCTGACAACACTACTGACTGTGGACACCATGAACAGATGTCCGTTGTGGTGCGGTATTTTGACAATGAAAAACATAGTCCAGTTGAACATTTTGTGTCTGTTCAGAGACTATTAACAGTTGATGCTCAGTCTATTTTTGACCAGTTAAATGACGTCCTTGGCATTCTTAAAATTGACTGGTCATCAGTGATGTCTGTCTGTTTTGATGGTGCATCTACTATGTCTGGATGTACTGCGGGAGTTCAAATGAAATATAAAGAAAGAAACAGTGAAATACTCTATGTACACTGCTATGCGCATTGTTTGAACCTCGTCTTAGTAGATGCATGCACTTCAAGTAAACAAAACAGAACTGTCTTTGATTTTTTTCGGTGTTATTCAGACTCTTTATGCCTTCATGGAGGGGAGTCCTGTGCGACATGCAGTAATGGAGAAGATTTCACAAGAAGTAGGATCCCAGTTGAAGACTTTGAAGTCACTGTCAAACACAAGATGGGCATGCAGAGCAGAAGCAGTGGCTGCTGTAAAACAAAACTACTCCATCATTTTACAAGCTTTACAAGAGATTATCGAAACAACTCACCTTGCTGATGTTAAAATAAAAGCCAGGGGCCTTATCCATGAACTAAATTAATTCAAGTTCATCTTTGCCTTTCACATGATGCACCCTATTCTCCAGATGGTGGTAAAAGTGAGTAAGGCTATTCAAGAACCAGATCTCAACTTACTTACTGCAATGACATGGGTGAAAAGCTTGCGTAACTATTTGGCTGCGATGAGAAGTGGCCCAGAATATTTTCAATCTATTTTCAATGACAGTGTGAAAAGGTGTGTAGAGACTGATATATCGATTCCCCCAGTTAAGAAGAGAAAAACGTCCACTCGTATTGATGACGCGTTTGAGTCCCAGCATCACTTTGATACAAAAGAGGAGCAGGAGAGAATAACTTCATTTTACCCACTCCTAGACTCAATGATTACCGGCATTGACCAGTGATTTGAACAGGAGACGTGTAAAATTGTGACTGCAATGGGAAAACTGCTGAGCTTAGACATTGGCAGGGATGATATGAGAATCATTGCCAACAAATTTAAAGTGTCCTTGGATGAGTTGGAAGCTGAAGTCGGATTGCTTTGGGGTTATAACGGATCTGTTCCTAAAGGTAGCACTACGAACACCACCAGACAGTGGCTTGACTGGCTAAAGGAATCGGATCGGTCTTCCATGTTCCAGGCTTTTTATAAATCTATTCAATGCTTTGCAGCTTACCTGTTACAAGTTGTTCACGTGAAAGAGCCTTTTCGAAACTAGCACATGTAAAAAACAAACTAAGGCCTTTGCTACACTTGCAGATGTACAGCGCTGTGAGTTAAACCTGACTTCGTACAGCTGAGTAGGGAAAGCGCTGCAGTCTGTCCACACTGACAGCTGCCCAGCGCACTGTCATGGCCACATTTGCGGCAATTGCAGCGCTATTGGGAGCGGTGCATTATGGGCAGCTATCCCACAGAGCACCTTTTCCCATTCTGGCGCCGTGGGTTGTGGGAAGGGTGCGTGGGTGTGGGGGATTCTGGGTACTGTCCCAATGCCCCGTGATGCATTGCTTCACATCCCAGAAATCCCTTTGTTTCCGTCCACCTTTGGCGCCATCTTTCAACGGTTTCTGTGCAGCGCGATCTGTCTGCGGGAAATGGAGTCCAAACTGCTGAGGCGTATGCTGACGAGTCTCGCCTGCACGTCACGTTTGGCTGTCGAACTATTCCTTAAGATCCAAAGTGACAATGAGAGTGAGGGTGAGGAGTCCGACGATGCTGTCGAGCCGCGTAACGCGTACGACACGAAATTGCTTGTGGCATTCACGGACATGCTCAGCACCGTGGAACGCTGCTTTTGGGCTCGGGAAACAAGCACCGAGTGGTGGGATCACATCGTCATGGAAGTCTGGGATGACGAGCAGTGGCTGCAGAACTTTCGGATGAGAAAAGCCACTTTCATGGGACTGTGTGAGGATCTCGCTCCCACCCTGCGGCGCAAGGACACGAGATTGAGAGCTGCCCTGCCAGTGGAGAAGCGGGTAGCTATTGCAATCTGGAAGCTGGCAACTCCAGACAGCTACCGGTCGGTCGCAAACCAGTTTGGAGTGGGAAAGTCGACCGTTGGAATCGTGTTGATGCAAGTTTGCAAGGCCATTAATCGCATCCTAGTTAGAAGAACCGTGACTCTGGGTAACATGCAGGAAATAGTGGATGGCTTTGCACAAATGGGGTTCCCTAACTGTGGAGGGGCGATAGATGGGACGCACATTCCTATTCTGGCACCACCCCACCTAGCATCCGAGTAGGTTAATCGGAAGGGGTATTTCTCTATGGTTCTCCAGGCACTTGTGGATCACCGTGGGCATTTCATTGACATTAACACAGGCTGGCCCGGAAAGATGCATGACGCACGCATCTTTCAGAACACTTGGCTGTTCAGGAAGATGCAGGCCAGGACTTTTTTCCCAGAGCGGAAGATCATGGTAGGGGAAGTTGAAATGCCCATTGTGATCCTTGGAGATCCCACTTACCCTCTAATGCCATGGCTCATGAAACCCTACACAGGGAGCCTTGACAGCAGCAAGGAACGGTTCAACTACAGGCTGAGCCAGTGCCGAATGAATGTGGAGTGTGCCTTTGGCCGTTTAAAGGTCCGCTGGCGATCTCTGTATGGGAAGCTGCACTTGTCCGAAAACAGCATCCCCGCGGTTATATCCGCGTGCTGTGCCCTTCATAATATTTGTGAAGGGAAGGGTGAAAGCTTCACTCAGGCATGGACCGCTGAGGTTGAACACCTGGAGGCTGAATTTGCACAGCCAGAGAGCAGGGCTATTACGGGGTCCCAGCGCGGGGCTGCAAGGATTAGGGATGCCTTGAGGGAGCAATTTGAGGCTGAAAACCAGCAGTGATATCTGGTGCCCTGCACGGGAGTGAAGTGCAGTAGTTCCAATCTTTAGGAATCAGTGTCTGCTTGGCAGACAAGCAGACTTGCAGTGCCTGTTTATTTCCTGGGCTAAGGAGTCTTTTACTTTATGCAATAATAAAGAATGTTTTCAAAGCCAAAGAATCCATTTTTTGAAAAAAAAAATATGTATTGGAAAGAAACAATGGGTTGGAGTGGGGAACGGTACAATCACAGATTTGCGTATGTCCTGTCTGGTGTGCTGTGCAGTGAGTGCTGCACTTCAGGGCAGCTATACTGCATGGTGATGGGGGTTGAGTGCAGAGGGTAAGGGTTGTGGTTTTCAGGGCTGGGTGGTGAAGATACTGGTGTTGGAGGCAGCGGGTGGTGTGAAGAACACAGAAGTTGGGGAACATGGGTTGGAGGTGACAGTGGGGCACAACGGAAATAGTTTTGGGACAAGGGCTGTAGGAGGGGGGAGGCATTTGCGTTTGCGGTACTGCTCCTCTTTCTGCATGGCTACCAGCTCCTGGATAGCATCGGCTTGGCGCTCCAGGATGCTTATGAGCCTATCAGTGCTTTGCTGCCGGTGCTCGGTGCTTTGGCGCCGGTGCGCTGCGTTTTCCTGGCGGATCCTGCTTTCTCTCTCCCTCTTTCTCATTCTCTTTAATAGATTGCCGCATCACTTCTTGCAGCATGTCTTCTTTGCTTTTTCGCGGTCTCTTCCTCAGTCTTTGCAGTCTCTGAGCAGGCGATAAGAGGGACGGCTGAGGTCTCAAGGTTGATGCAGCTGTATAGGCAAAATGCAACATTTAACAGAGGCAGCATTGTTTATATTGGACAGAGTAGTGATTCCCCCCGCACTTAAGGAGTAGAAAACACACAGGGTCTACACAATAGCATAATTTTCCCGTCCTAAACAAAGCACACACATCCCACGGGAGCCTCAAAATGGTGAGTAAGGGGGACTGATTGTTTCAGGGCTGCACTGTCCTCTGGGTTTCTGTGCCTTGGGGAGAGTCAACAGCTTCAAGGGGCACCTACACTGAACACTGTCCCAACATTTTCCACAGGAGTTCGTCCTGGACGATATCTCGCTGCTGAGGGTGACCTGGGAAGCAAGGGAGGGTCTTCTACTGCAATGTGGCTTCCGCCCTGGCCCATATGCAGCTTGCCTGTGTGCAGCAATGGTCCCCCCACCCCTTGCGGCACAGTGGCGCAGACACATTAGCCTGGCTGGGACAAGGACCACGGTGGCTCTCCTGATAAACCTGCGCAAGCGCATTGCACGCATTCTGGATGAGACATCCGAGGAGATTACCGAGGCCGATTACCGTGATGTGGTAAACCACATCAATGCACTATTCCGCATCTAGACATGCATGCCTAACCCTCCTCTCCCAAAGAGCCCGCACCGAAAAAATTCCTTCCCGAAAAAAAAACCGCTTACCGGGAACCTGCTCTTCTGTTTGTCCTCCACCAAGTACCGGCCGCTGCGACTGGCTACCTTCTTCCAGGCTCGAGAAGAGCTCCTGGCTGCATGGCTCCAGGGATTCCAGGGTGTCTCCACCCAGCCCACCAGCATCACTCGCGTTTGCCTCCTCCTCCTCCTCCTCCCCCCCCCCCCCCCACTGGCTCGGAAGTGTCCATGGTGGTGCTCAGAGTGGAGGTGGGGTTAACCCCAAGTACCACATCCAGCTCTTTGTAGAATCGGCAGGTCACGGGGGAGCAAACGAGCGGCCATTTGCGTTGCCGACTTTGCGGTAGGCACTCCGCAGCTCCTTGACTTTAATCCTGCACTGCAGGGCATCCCAGTCATGGCCCCTTTCCATCATGTCCTTTGATACCTTCCCAAAGGTATCGTAATTCCTATGCTGGAGCGCAGCTGGGACTGGACAGCTTCCTCCCACCAAACACTGGTGAGGTCCAGCAACTCGCCATTGCTCCATGCTGGGGCTCGCTTGGCGCGTGGAGGCATGGTCACCTGGAAAGATTCGCTGATAGCACTCCACGCCATGCCAGGCTGAGCAAACAGGAAGGGGATTTTTGAAATTCCTGAGGAATCATAGAATATCAGGGTTGGAAGGGACCTCAGGAGGTCATCTAGTCCAACCCCCTGCTCACAGCAGGACCAATTCCCACCTAAATCATCCCAGCCAGGGCTTTATCAAGCCTGACCTTTAAAACCTCTAAAGAAGGAGATTCCACCACCTCCCTAGGTAACACATTCCAGTGCTTCACCACCCTCCTAGTGAAAAAGTTTTTCCTAATATCCAACCTAAATCTCCCCAACTGCAACTTGAGACCATTACTTCTTGTTCTATCATCTGGTACCATGGAGAACAGCCTAGATCCATCCTCTTTGGAACCCCCTTTCAGGTAGTTGAAAGCAGCTATCAAATCCCCCCTCATTCTTCTCTTCTGCAGACTAAACAATCCCAGTTCCTTCAGCCTCTTCTCATAAGTCATGTGCTCCAGACCCCTAATCATTTTTGTTGCTCTCCGCTGGACTCTTTCCATTTTTTCCACATCCTTCTTGTAGTGTGGGGCCCAAAACTGAACACAATACTCCAGATGAGGCCTCACCAAAGTCCAATAGAGGGGAACGATCACGTCCCTCGATCTGCTGGCAATGCCCCTACTTATACAGCCCAAAATGCCATTAGCCTTCTTGGCAACAATGCCACACTGTTGACTCATATCCAGGTTCTCGTCCACTGTAACTCCTAGGTCCTTTTCTGCAGAACTGCTTCCTAGCCATTCGGTCCCTAGTCTGTAACAGTGCATGGGATTCCTCCGTCCTAAGTGCAGGACACTGCACTTGTCCTTGTTGAACCTCATTCGGTTTCTTTTGGCCCAGTCCTCTCATTTGTCTAGGTCCCTACCCTCCAGCGTATCTACCACTCCTCCCAGTTTAGTGTCATCTGCAAACTTGCTGAGAGTGCAGTCCACGCCATCCTCCAGATCATTAATGAAGATATTGAACAAAACCAGTCCCAGGACCGACTCCTGGGGCACTTCACTTGAAACCGGCTGCCAACTAGACCTGGAGCCATTGATCACTACCCATTGAACCTAATGATCTAGCCAGCTTTCTATCCACCTTATAGTCAATTCATCCCCCTGGTCTGGTGGTCTATAGCAGACTCCCACCACAACATCACCCTTGTTGCTCACACTTCTAAACTTAATCCAGATACTCTCAGGTTTTTCTGCAGTTTCATACCGCAGCTCTAAGCAGTCATACTCCTCTCTTACATACATACACCTCCCCCACCTTTTCTGCCCTGCCTGTCCTTCCCTTCCAAAATTGCAATTGCCTTTCTACTTCTGAATTAAACCAATCTTTATAAGGTTTGGGGCACTGCCTTGGCATGGTCATACTGCCAAAATTAAGTGTCAGTGGCACATAAACCCATCCTACATTTTCTACCATATATTCTGCAGTAGGATGTAGGAAGATACCTGAGCTAGGCCATGGCTGCATGGTGGGACATCCACTCCTTTGAGTAGGGTCAATGTGTGGAGGGATGGGAGGAGGTGGTGTTGGGATTGGTGTTAGACAGACCTCTTCACAGACCTGCACATGCTAGATACATTTACTGGTGCTTAGGGTTATAGACCAAGTCCCTGTATATGTTCCTGTATCTTTTTCTTGAATGTTACGAATGCGAATAGACGCACTCCACTTATTCTGCAAGTCAACAAATTCCACCCTGTCAGTCCAATCTCCATATGTTGTTACATTTCCCTCTATATAACTAATAACGGTGTCTGTTTCTCGAAACCAGTCCAAGTCTATTGCGTCAGTTTCGAGTTGATGTGTTTGGACAACACACCCCAGAGTCAGATCCTCTCCCACCATTCCTGTGAGATATCGCTCCAGCATTCGCCTTGGTGCCACTAGAGCACGCTCCCTCTTTGGAGTGGCTCGTTTCTTTTTCTTACTTTGTATGTGCACATGTTTATGTGATGAGCTCTGGTTAAGAGTATTAATGGAGCCTGGGTGAGGAAGTGCAGTGATAACGATAGCCTGATTACAATTAACAATATTTTCCACCTTCCAGCAGCATACATATTCCCCCTCTGTCTCTTTACTCAGACTTAGTTCTTTTTCAATCTGTCGTCGGGCACTCACGACTTCTGGGACAGGAACACATTCAGTCTCACTGCGGTTTCCAACAGTCCACCCCAAGTCATCACAATCTCAAAGGGTGACACCCTGAGGATGTTTTCCTTTTGGCACCTTCCTTCAGTTTCACATACTACTTTTAAAACAGTTCCGGTAGGCTGCTCCTGCTTTATGGCAACCCATCTTGTGGCGTTGTTACCAGTTTCTGTCCAAAAGGTTCTAGTCACCAAATGTGTTCGGTTGATCTCTGTAACGTCAATCAATCCCTTCACGCTGTGGGTCACCACCAGGACACTCAACAAGATCCATGTCCAAATTGGCATCATATCCTGCAAAAATATAAAGCCACACTCGCCTCTCTCCCCTATGGGTAAATGTGTAGTTAATAATATTTTTTTTAAAGCAGCAGGCATATAGGTAGCAGCAACAATATTAGAATTGCATGGTTGCAGGACTAGGGTATATCTTTATTCGTCCCACTGTGGTTTCCTATTGGACTGCTCCCTGGCAATAAGAACAGGAGTACTTGTGGCACCTTAGAGACTAACAAATTTATTAGAGCATAAGCTTTCGTGGACTACAGCCCAGTGGTCCACGAAAGCTTATGCTCTAATAAATTTGTTAGTCTCTAAGGTGCCACAAGTACTCCTGTTCTTTTTGCGGATACAGACTAACATGGCTGCTACTCTGATCCCTGGCAATGTAATCCTGATTCAATATTTGCAGAATCATTTGATCAGTTTGGGGGACTATAAACAGAATCTTGTTCCCAAAGGAACGGTGGGTGTGTTATTGGCCCAGGAGATTCCTGGTCCCAGCATCCACAAAGGCTGTTTTCCAACCTGTTCCAGTATCCACAAGGAAGTATCTTTGTCATTCCACCAAATGGTGATTACATTTCTAATACCCCATGTAAATTGTCCTTTTGCCCTCAACTGTCTGACAGGGGAAGGCCTAGACATTTCAAATCGCTTTAACTGACCCCAGGTATAATACAGTAATAAATGGGGTGCAGAAAGGGCCTGAAGATTAAAGCTTATAAAATTTCCATTGTTCATCTGGAAGGTTTCCATTGTGCTTACCTTATTTGTTTATCCTGTGTATTTTTCTGTAAAATAATCACAGACATGTAATATGCATGTTTAACCCTTATATTCCTTCAATTGCATGGCATGCTTCCACCGAGGTTGTTCCTTGGTTTGGACCAAGTACAGGGAGGGCCCTAATTTCTCTCTGATTGGCCAGGGGCCTGACCATTCTACTTTAGGACATTTTTTCTTGGGAGCCGGTTCAGCTTTAACGATAACATGGCTTCCGATTTGCCACTGTTCGATATCACTGTTTTTGTCAAATACCTGATTCATTTTTTGCTGTTCTGCAGCTTGTTGTGCTGCGGCTGCTCCCTGAGCTGTGCCCAGCCAGTATTTAAAGCTATTCATCCAGGTGGTAGTTGCCAATGCTGTACGTGTCTCCCAATCTGGGGGGTACAGCAAGTTTTCCCAACTGGGCATAGGTCTACCAAAAAGGATCTCATAAGGGCTAAATCCTGTCATGCGATTTGGTCGGCTTCGGATCCTCATCAGAACCCATGGGAGTACCATGTCCCAATTTGTTCCCAGTTCATTACACACTTTAGACAGTTCAATTTTTAGAGATTTATTCATCCTTTCCACCTGTCCCCCCAGCTTGAGGGTGGTAGGGGATGTGTAGCAGTAGGGGAATACTGGCCCAGGTACCCATACTTCGGTACACCTGTCCGATAAAAGCGGGGCCATTATCAGAATCAATGCTCTGTGGCAATCCCCATCTTGGAAAAATTTCAGTTATTAACATTTTTGCTGCAGCCCAGCTGGTCTCTTTTCTAGTCCAAAATGCTTCCACCCACTTACTGAAGCTATCCACAATCATAAACAAGAATCTATTTTTTCTAGGGGTGTTAGGCAAGGGCCCTACAAAGTCCACCTGTAAGCGTTGGAGGGGTCCCTTTAACGCTTGGTGCATTAACTCTCCACGTCTTTTCCTTCTAGCAGGGTCTTGCTTAGCACATATCAAACAGCCATGAATAGGCAGGTTTAAAGCCTCTTTCATTGCTGGCCACCACCCTAATTTTTTAAGTTTTTCCAATGCCTCTTCCTGTTTCGGGTGACCTCCCACAGTTGAACCATGTACCCATCCTAAAAGGAGGTACTGCATTTGCTGAGGGATTACTAAAAACCATTCATTTTCTGGTTTTGCCAGAATCAAATCTCCCTCCTTTCTTAACGGGACACTCTGCCACTGCGAGGGACATTCCCTTATCCATTGCAGTATCATGTCATCTTTTGCCTGCAAGTCCTGTAAAAGCTGAATCTCTTTCTGGTTGTTTCCTTCAATTTCTTTTTTTTGTTTTGCTTGTGCCCACGTGGTTACTGCTACGGGAGTCGGCTCCCACAATGTTCCAATAAGGGCTGTTTCTTTAGCCAATTTATCTGCTTGTTCATTTCCCCACTGTAAGGGATCCTTTCCTCTATGGGCTTTTATTTTAATCATCCGGATCCTCTGATACTGCCCTGCCAATTTTTCCATTTGCTGCCACAAAAGTTTGTGTTTAATTTCAGATCCATCGGTTCCTGTAAAACCTATACTATTCCACCATGGCAAATAAATAGTGATTCCCTTGTTAACATAATCTGAATCAGTTCCTATTATTATTTCTGTTTGTTTATCTTTCATTCTGGCTAAGACTTCTAAAACTGCTGACCCTTCTGCAGACCGTGTTCCTCCTTTAGTCAATTTGTACTGGAAAGAGTTAACTGTCTGCAGGTCTCCAGTTAAACATATCCCTGCAAAGCCAGTAACTCGCTTTCCTCCGGTATAATAAGAACTACCGTCTACAAACCAAATTGTTTTCCCAATCACCTGTTCGATTGGGGTTGCTGAAAAAATAGGGTGTGTTTTGGATTCTTGCTGGGGTTCACAGACATGTTCTCGACCGTTTATAGTCAGTCCCCATACAGATATTTCAGGTTCTTTTAGCGGGACTAATTGCGCATTTTCGGACATGAGAGCAAAGACCCACTGAATGGCTTGATCTACTCTCACATGTCCTTTAGACAGATTTTCCTTACTGAGTAGTTTTCCCAGTGCGTGGTGACTTTTTACAATCACCTTGCTTGCTCCGATGATTGCCTGAGCTTTTTGTAGTATCCAGTATGCAGCTAGGGCAGTTTGCTCACAGATTCCCAGTTTGTTTTCTGGAGCTATTAATGCTCTACTATACTAAGCTACAGGTCTTTCCCCAGCACCAGTATCCTGTGTAAGCACACTAACAATACAGAAATTCTTAACGCTAGGGTACAAAACAAAGGGGAATTCGTTATTAGGGGCGGCTAAGGTAGGTGCTTCCATTAACCCTTTTTTCAGGCTTTCCCATGCGTTAGTTGCCTCCTCTGTCCAAGTCCACTGTGGTCTTTTAAATACCTCGTACAGAGCACCTGCTTTCTCTGCATAACCAACCATAAATTCTCTGCAGAAGTTAGTGAGTCCCAAGAAAGACTGCAAAGATTTAGTATCCACTGGCATAGGGAGGTTAACGATACACTTAACCTTTCCTTATCTACAGATCTTCCCCCTGTACTGAGCCGAATTCCAAGGTATTGCACTTCTCTTTGTTTGAGCTGGGATTTAGAGGGGTTAAGTTTCAAGCCCTACTTTCTGCAGCTAGTCAGCAACCGCTGCATTAACGCTTCGTGTTCTTGCTCTGTTTCACTGACTATTAAAATGTCCTCTACATACTGGACTATTCTTCCCATTTGTAACAATCCCTCCTTTTCTAGCATATTTCTCACTACAGTATGAAATATTGTGGGTGCGTCACAGTACCCCATAGGCAAAACATTCCAACAGTATTGTACACCCTGTATTTGTACAGAACACAAAAGCTGTTCTGTATTGGGACTCTGGGTTTAAAGGTAAACTCCAAAAGCCATTTGCCACATCGAGTACTGAGAATCACTTCAAATCAGTGGTTACCACCGCCAATAGTTCTGGGTAGGCAGCCACCACTGGTGCTTCTCGTTTTGGCAGTTCTGTTTAACCCCCGATAGTCAATAGTTAATCTCCATGTTCCATCAGGTTTTCTAACTGACCAGATTGGTGCTGCATTAGGTGCCGAACACCTTCTAATCAATTTTCATTTTTCCAATTTTTCTATTACTTGTCTTCAGGATTCTTGTGCTTCCTGAGGGATTGGGTATTGTTTTATGTATGGGGGTGTATCCCCTTCTAAAGTGACGGAGGTCTGCATTTTTCCCATAACTAGGGAGTCTGCTGCCCAGACGGCATGAATCTCAGCCCACCAACCTTCCCGGCCTTTCGGCGAAGGAGGTGGCTGTTTAGAGTTTATTGCTTTTATTGTCTGCGTAGCGAGCCCCATAGGGATCAAGTTAGTGTCATTTGAATCCTCGGTTACAGTGAGAGTTTGTCTAATACACATATTTGGAAAATCTAGAATTAATCCCAGTCACTTAATAGTTTCTGCCCCAATTAAGTTTTCTCTCCCTGCGATAGCACCAGAGCCGGCTCTGGCTTTTTTGCCACCCCAGGCAAAAAAGCCTCCCGCCGCCCACCCCCCGAGCACGGCAGGGGAGGGTGCCGAGCCCGGCCGTGGCTCCGCTCTCCCCGGCGGCCAGAGCGCCGGGGGGAGGGCGGAGAGCCCGGCTGGGACTCCGCTCTCCCCAACCGGCCGGAGCGCCGGGGGGAGGGCGGCGAGCCGGCCGAGGCTCCGCTCTCCCCGGCGGCCAGAGCGCCGGGGGGAGGGCGGCGTGCCAGCCGGGGCTCCGCTCTCCCTGGCGGCCGGAGTGCTGTGGGGAGGGCGGCGAGCCCGCCGCAGCTCCACTCTCCTCGGCAGCCAGAGCGCCGGAGGAGGGCGACGAGCCCACTGCGGCTCCGCTCTCCCCGGCAGCCGGAGCCGGATCACCGCGCTGGGCCACCTCCCTCCAGGTGCCGCCCCAAGCACAAGCTTGGTGGGCTGGTGCCTGGAGCCGGCCCTGGATAGCACACTTTTCCTGAATGGTATATACACCAAACTGGAGAGGGAGGGTTTTAACATTATATGTTTGCTTAGTTCCTGATATGCCCTGGATCTGAACGGAATCCCCGATTGGATATACATTAAATTCATCTTTTACTATTGGAATTCCAGCCCGTGTCCAATAGAAAATCTACAAGCCCATCCCCAACTCAGATGCTTAAGTGGGGGCATCCCCAGACATCTATTGTCATGGGTTGCTGGAAAATGCATTCCGAGTTACAGGGAGGGCTGTCCTGTTCTGTTGAATTAGTGACAATCGGGTCATTCAGTCCAGATGCCAAGACCGTCGCCTGAGCTACCTTCATCCCTGTCTTATCTTCCTCCTTTCGAGACTCCTTGCCAATCATACATGCCTGCAACTGTGCCCGCAGCTTCTCAATCTCTCCCTTAAGATCTAAGTTCTCCTGTTTCAAAACTCCAGGCGCTACCCGTTCACTCTCTCCATTTCTTCCTCTGCCTTTTTTCATTCCGTGACCTCTCCAACCCCGGCCACAGCCGCGGGGAGAGTATCCAGGACCCTCTGTTTTCCACTGTCCTAACTGTGATCGCCACTCATTGACAGGAGTTCCTTCCTATTGTTTAACTGCAGTTTCCACTTTTTCAATCCATTCATTCCAGGGTATATCTCTACCTCCATTCTCGCACCAAGCCTTCATCCAGTCTAACACCCCAGAAGGCATTGCCTCTAACACAAGTTGCTTCAAATCCTCAAGATTTGTAGCTGCCGCTGTTAACCTAGTGTATGTTTGTATTCTATCAGCCAGCTTTGCCGGAGCTCCCCCTGGCATTCTTGTAATTCCTTTAAGTATTGCTAACTCACTAGATAGCTTAAAATGCTTTTGAACTACAGGTTTAACCATTTGCATAACATTATCATCAAACCCAAGGGTATAACAGTTCAGTGGTCCCAAAAGCGTTTGTACCAGGATTGGTTCCTGTAACATGTCAATTCCCACAGCTTTTAATAACGATGAGCATTTATGGAGCCATGCCATAAATTCGTTAAAATTCTCGGAAGGCGGGGGACCGACGGCTCCAGCTACCGCAGTTAGCTCATTAATTTTTAAGGCAACGAGTCTGGCAGTTAAGCCGCTTACTCGAGGCGGGTGAGGTGTGTATGTACTTTTAGATGCCTGATATCTTTCCCTCTGTATATAATTAGGTGCCTGATTTATTTCTCTTTCTGCATAATTGCCACGGGACCATGGTTCTCTTAAATTGTCAGTTAGGGCAGGTCTTCACTACGGGGGGCGTTGATTTAAGATACGCAAATTCAGCTACGCGAATAGCGTAGCTGAATTCGACCTATCGGAGCCGACTTACCCCGCTGTGAGGACGGTGGCAAAATCAACTTCCACGGCTCCCCGTCAATGGCGCTTACTCCCACCTCTGCTGGTGGAGTAAGAGCGTCGATTCGGGGATCGATTGTCGCGTCCTGATGAGACGCGATAATTCGATCCCCGAGAGATCGATTTCTACCCGCCGATTCAGGCGGGTATTGTAGACCTAGCCTGAGTATTTGTTGCCGTTTCCACTGCATTCCATGGCCTCAATGACAGTGGACCCTCAGTGCGTGGGGTAATATCAAGGGTAAATTGGGGTGTATGCGGAGTATTGGGGTCCGGTTCTTCGGCAAGGGTTTCTCCCTCAATTTCTCCCATTTCTCCTGTTTTAACTGGAATTGATCTAGGTTTTGGGGAGGGTTTGCCCATAACCTGGTTCTCATCATAAGCTGGTGGATGTGGTGCTGTAGCCCCTGCCCATGGGTCAATAGAGGATAATTCAACTGGGTCATTCCACATGTCCCCACTGCAGCATCCATTCCAATTGTCCCATGTCCCATCTTTTAATTTAGCTAGGGCTACCTGTTTCCATTTCTGTCCCCACACTTCAGGTACAGTAAAAGCACTTGAAGCCTGCTGAGCTAAGGGGGACGGTACCTTTTGCTTTTGCAGGTTTTCTACAGCTATCTCTAATCTCTTATTTTCCTGCTGTGTTTGCTCGAGCATATCATGAGTTTGAACTGCCTGTTGCCCTGTTAAAAGGGCTTGGGCTTTCCAGTGCTCGACTGCCTGGGTTGCTTCCTCCAAAGCTTTACTTACCTCTTCTACTTCCCTGGTCTTTTCCATTACCTGTCTGGCTAGCATAGTGGCGTGCTGTTTAAGCCATCGTACTGCTATAGACATTAATTGCAAAATTATTGCTTTTTTACTTTTATTATTATTCTTTAAAGCTTCTGTTTCTGCCATTGCTTTACATATGCCAGTCCATGTTTCCCCACTTTCTTTTTTAAATTCATATGGACCCCCCTTTACTGGCAATCCAGGAGTTATGAAACTCCATGGGGATTTGAAGGGAGGGGAAAAGGGGGTTCCCTAGCTCATGGTTTTCTGCCATGTTAGATCACGATTCCTACAGTGGACAGCTCGCTTACTCACCAGATCAGAGGTCGGGGTCACCAGTGTTGTCAGTAGCTACCAGTGTGGTGCTCTACTCTTGTTCAATGATGATAACAGTCGGCTGCGTGCATGTTCCCTCTGAGTGCTGCCCCAGCTCTGCGCAGATCGCTGACACAGCAGACCCCGAGAGAACCCCCAATGACCACACACTCTAGTAAAGTATGAAGGAACCCGAGCCAGGTTTATTGTCAAAGGAAACACAGTAATAGTTTCCTATAGACTCTACAGGACAATCTACGAATATGTGCCCCCTGGCAATGGACGCAGCTCAGTCAGTGGTGGGACTTTCCACTGCCCCCTAGGCTGGCCAAAAATACATACTCCGGCACCTACTTATATACAGTTACAGGACAAATTACTCATCTCTCCTGACGTATTGAGGTATAGCCTCTTGGCTCATTAGGGTGCTGTCTCCCCTTTGATCATATTGTTCCAGACATACAGATCTAGCCATCATGCTGTCCTGTCTTTAAGATGCACCTGCCTGTTCTTTGTTATGTCTATGGAGTGTCCTTGTATCGGGCTATGCAGGTGCCATCTTGGCACAAGTTCCTCTTATTAGCACTTATATGATAAGCACCTGCTTCTAACAACCTTCTTCTTGCCAGTGTCTGTGAGCAGGGCCTGCCTCTGGCTCACAGCCCAGCTTTTGCTTAGCAATGCCTGGAAGTACTTTGGTTCAAGCTTCAGGCCTCAGACTAGGCCTCTGACACAAGAATTTATATTTCAGGGCCTCATCTTACTACACCCCCATGACTGTTGGCCCTTTACTGAAACTTAGTGGGGGTGGGAGGGGTTGGTTGGCTTCTCCCAGTACCAAAAGACAGGAAGGGCTAATGAGAAAAGAAAACCCTGAGGCAGGCAGGCCAATGAGGGAGTCAGGTGCCAGTTCTCTGTGTGAGCTGGAGCTGCCTGCCAGAGAAGGGCAGAGGAGCAGCCTGAGCTGGGTTGGAGGCAGAGTTGCAGAAACACTGATGCTGAGGGTTGCTGGGTCTGGAGCAGTCTGGAGCTGGGTGTGGTGAACAGCTGGGGAGAACGAGGGGGGACCCTGGGCAGCGTGGGATGACATCATGTTTTCCATTCCCCTTTCCCATTTTTTACTTATTTTTTTATTACTTGCTGTTTAATAAATCGTATTTCTTCTGAACTCTATGCAATGCTGAATAGCGACATCAGGGATGCGTCCAGTGTGAAGAGAGCACCCCAGAGTGGGGATATGACACCCTAGCCTCTGTCCTGAGAGATCGCAACAAAATTTGGGCTGCAGACCCCGCAGGAATCTTGGGGCCAGCCTTGTCGGGGTTTCAGACACCAGAGTGGAAGGGGAGTCCTTGAGGTCTGGCAGGTCTCCAGGTAAAGGGAGTGGGAGCGAAGATTCAGCTCCTTTTGCTATTTCATACTATCAGGGTGGTGTATAAGCCAGAAGAGTTCCCCACAATAGTAAGATCGTTTCCCCCGCTTACCTCTGTGCATATTTATTGGTTTCTTGTAAAGTTAGTTAGGATTATAGGGGAAAGTGTCAGAGCGGCCACCAGTGAGAGTTGCTGGCCACACTCTGAGGCCACCAAATTTGGTCGTGAGAATCCCTGGGCTAGTTGCTCATGATGGGCCCTTCTGACCTTAGAGCCTGTGAGTGGAACAGGAGCCGGACACAGAGATGCTGCAGCGTGGTGGGTTGATCGCTAGGACCCAGGAGCAGCTGGGAGGCGGCTCTGGGGGCAGCGATCGCTGGGCTCAGGCCCGGCAGCAGGAAGTGACTCGCAGCCGCTGCGGGGACTCTGGCTCCAGGCTCCTGGCGAGATCCCCGAGCCCCGGCGGCTGGTGCTGGGAGCCCGGAGCCCGGGCTGCAGCCGGGAGAGGGGAATCTCCAGCAGGGCCCTTCCCGCTGCTCCCCAGGAGCTTCTCCCAGGGCAGAGCCCCCAGCCCGGCCAGGCCCCTTCCCGGCCCGGCCCCTGCCCCAGGGGGCCCCGCTCGGAGGGAAGGTAAGAGAGACCCGCCCCCCCCGTCACCCCCGGGCTGCAGGGGGAGGAGGATAAAGAGGGGCAGGGGGTGTGTGGGCAGGCGGGTGCTGGGGATGCGGGGGGCAGGCTGGAATGTGGGCGGGGGGGGGAACTGAAGGGAAAATGGGGCGATGCGTTGGAATTGGGGAGATGGGGAGCTGAGGGGAGCGAGGCTGGAATGGGGAAGATGTGAGTGGGGGGCACTGCGAGGGAAGGGAGTGTGTGGGGAGACTTGCGGGGGACAGAGGCAAAACCCAGCCCCCACACCCACACCCTGCTCCCAGTGTGTTATTGTCAGACACACCCGTGCTGGTGGGGTCTGTGTCTCATGAGTTTTGGGGTCGCCCAGGGCCCTGGTCTGATTTCTGGGCAGGATTCACATCTCAGCCACACCGGAGTCACTGCTGCTTTGGGCAGGCAGGGAGTGTGGATGGGCCAATGGGATCAGCCTCTGCCTGCCTGTCCCTGGAGGCTGCTGGGGGAGTCCAGGGCAGCTCATTCTTTAGGTGATGCCACCAGAGAGCTCCTGCTGCTCCTAAGGGAGAGGAGTTTACATGGCAGTGTGGGGAAATCCCCCAAAGTGGCCCCTTTTTTTCTAACATTTGGCTCAGAGATACTGTTACTAGGAGGATCTGAAGAGTCTGGGGGGGAATCGGGGAGTGACATGGACTGAAGCCCCTTCTCTAACCTTCCCCATCGCCCCTCTCGCCCCGACAGGCTGACGAATCACATCCCCGTTTTGGTCCAGATGGGCCCGTCTTCCAGGACACAGGGAAGGGAAATGTCTGTGATGGAGCCAGCTCAGGTAGGGGATTTTCAGGGAGCTCCTGGGCAGGGGCAGGGAGGAGACAAGGTGTGATAAACCTGCTGATTTTCTGATTGGGCCCATTGGTGATGCGGGAGGGGAGACAGGACATTCTCCCATTTCTCAAACAGGATAGAACCCCATTACACAGGGCTGGGAGTGGGACCCCACTAGCCTGAGGCTGCTGTGAAATACGAAGGGAAGCTGTCTGGATTCCTGTCCCTGTCCCTGGCTTAGAGTTCTGCTTCCCGTATCAGCCTGTGTCTGGCAGGTGTGTGGGAAATGAGAAGACCCTGCAATTCTCCGTGTGCTGGGGGAGACAAGGAGCTCTCACCTTCTCCCCACCCCCTGAAGCCTCCTGCCTTCTCTGAGCAGGATTGGGGAGGGAGTCTGCTACTCTGTCACTCCCAGAGCTTCCATTTCTTTATCCTTCCTCCCGCGTGACTAGTGGGATTGTGGCTGGAGCAGCAGGTGCTGAATGGGGACTTTTGGTGTTCCAGATGCCGGTGACCTTCGAGGAGGTAGCTGTGTATTTCACCCAGGGGCAGGGGGCTCTCCTGGACCCCGCTCAGAGAGCTCTCTACAGGGACGTCATGCAGGAGAACTACAAGATGGTGACCTCGCTGGGTAAGGGATTCCCATTCCCTCGGTTTTTGAAGTCATCGGGTCTGCGTATCTGAATCTGGTCAGGTTCTTCCCTTGTCAATCAGATAGGTGAATGGGTTCCATAATGCACAGCTGCCATGTGAGAGAGACTCGCATCTCCGTGCCCTCTCTAGTGGGACATGGGTGTCAAAACCCAATGGACAAGATAAACCATCCCCACCCCTCCAGCTTTCAAAGGGGCGTAAATCCATCATTGTCCTGTCTGTGTTGTTTGTCAGCTGCACACACAGTCCCTGTTCACCTCCCTCCTTAGGAATAGCTCCAGCCATGGGGAGGGCTCTGGTCTCTGTAGGTTTAGAAAGAGACAAGGGTTTAAGTCCAGAGCTGTGTGTGAGTCAGCAAGGCCCCAAGAGCGCACAGATCCTGGGAACGCCTAGTGAGGGTGTAGTAATAATTCAACTCACCTCCCCAGACAACTTCCTCTGCGCGAGGGGGCTCAGTGACGATTTTCCCGTCCTCTTGGATTCCACGTTCCTCCACCAGAGCACAGGGACAGGTTCCTCTCATGGAATGTCCTTTCTGACTAATACTCCACCAATGCTCAATACACCCTGTTCTGGTCTGATTTCACCTTCTGCACAGGATTCCCTCTTCCCAAACCTGAGCTGATCGCCCGGCTGGAACAAGGGGAGGAGCCCTGGGTGCCCGATCTCCAGGCCTGCAAGGAAAGAAGGCTTCTGAGATGCACCCATACCGGTGAGGATTGACACAGAAACCATCTAGGGAATGAAGGAAAAAGCTGAGAATCCCAAAATATGGTGTGAGTAAGCACCCTCAGTTCTTCCTCATCTCAGCCAGGACAAGGCTGCAGTCATCAGATTTAGCTCACGCCATTCCACCCAGCCTCTTAGCTGCAGCAGTTTGCTTCCCAGCTTTCCTTCCCTGTGAGTGTTTGGGTGGGATATGGAGGCGGAGTCGAATTGCTCAGTCTTTATGTTGGGTTTTCCCTTGGTGCTATTCCTCTTTCCCCCCAACACAATGACTCCTGTCTCGATTGTGTCTCTCCCAGCAGGTGCTGAGCGAGGGAGTGAGAATGAGGCGGGGAATCATCATGAGGAAGTTCCTGGGGAAGTGGAACCAGAGGGGACCTTTGTGGGAAGAGCTGAAGGGAATTTTTCCCAGTGCTTGGAGCAGGCAGAAGCCTGGGGAAGTTGGCACAGGTCAGAGAGACTGCTGGGAAACAACCCAGGGAAGAAAGTGGATGAATCTATTAACGGTGAGGGAGGAGAGGAGGATCCCAGAGCGCCGCAGCCAAATCCCAAGGAAGAGACACCCTGGCACTACCCTCAGTGTGGGAAAGGATTCACTGTGAAATCACAGCTTGTGACACATCAGCCAATCCATACTGGAGAGAAACCCCTTCAATGCTTAGACCATGGGGAAAGCTTCAATAAGCACACAGAACTTAATAACCATGGGAGATGCCACACTGGAGAGAAACCCGCTCAATCCCACGAGTGCGGGAAATGTTTGATTTCGAAGACACAAATAATTAGACATCAGTTAAGCCACACAGGGGAGAGACCCCACAAGTGCTTGGACTGTGGGAAAAGTTTCACAGAGAGGGCAAACCTTGTTAAACATCAGGCAATCCACACAGGAGAAAGGCCCCACAGGTGCTTGGATTGTGGGAAAAGTTTCATACAGAGGTCACACCTTGTTAAACATCAGGCAATCCACACAGGAGAAAGACCCCATAAGTGCTTGGACTGTGGGAAAAGTTTCATAAGAAGGTCAGACCTTGTTAAACATCAGACAATCCACACAGGAGAAAGACCCCACAGGTGCTTGGACTGTGGGAAAAGTTTCATACAGAGGTCACACCTTGTTAAACATCAGGCAATGCACACAGAAGAAAGACCCCATACGTGCTTGGATTGTGGGAAAAGTTTCATAAGAAAGTCAAACCTTGTTAAACATCAGGCATTACATACAGAAGCAAGACCCCACAGGTGCTTGGACTGTGGGAAAAGTTTCGTACAGAGATCAAACCTAGTTCGTCATCAGGCAATCCACACGGGAGAGAGACCCCACAAGTGCTTGGACTGTGGGAAAAGTTTCATGAGACGGTCACACCTTCTTAAACATCAGGCAAGGCACACAGGAGAGAGACCCCACAAGTGCTTGGACTGTGGGAAAAGTTTCATAAGAAGATCAGACCTTGTTAAACATCAGGCATTACACAGAGGAGAAAGACCACACAAATGCTTGGACTGTGGGAAATGTTTCATACAGCGGTCACACCTAGTTCGTCATCAGGCAATCCACACAGGAGAGAGACCCCACAAATGCTTGGACTGTGGGAAAAGTTTCATAAGAAGGTCAGACCTTGTTAAACATCAGGCATTACACACAGGAGAAAGACCACACAAGTGCTTGGACTGTGGTAAATGTTTCATACAGAGGTCACACCTAGTTCGTCATCAGGCAATCCACACAGGAGAGAGACCCCACAAGTGCCTGGACTGTGGGAAAAGTTTCATACAGAGGTCACAACTAGTTCACCATCAGGCATTACACACCGGAGAGAGACCCCACAGGTGCTTGGACTGTGGGAAAAGTTTCATAGAGAGGTCAAACCTTGCTCAACATCAGGCAATCCACACAGGAGAAAAACCCCACAAGTGCTCGGACTGTGGGATAAGTTTTTTACAAAGATCAAACCTTGTTCAACATCAGGCAATCCATGCAGAAGAGAGACCCCACAAGTGCTTGGACTGTGGGAAAAGTTTCATAAGAAGGTCACACCTTGTTTATCATCAGACAATCCACAGAGGAGTAAGACCCCACAAGTGCTTGGACTGTGGGAAAGGTTACATACACAGGTCAGACCTTGTTAAACATCAAGCTTTACACACAGGAGAGAGACCTCACAAGTGCTTGGACTGTGGGAAAAGTTTCATACAGATGTCACACCTTGTTCAACATCAGGCAATCCACACAGGAGAGACTCCAGAGGTGCTTGGAC
This sequence comes from Trachemys scripta elegans, assembly GCF_013100865.1. Classification (NCBI taxonomy): domain Eukaryota; kingdom Metazoa; phylum Chordata; order Testudines; family Emydidae; genus Trachemys; species Trachemys scripta. Next base: position 39,320,120 of record NC_048311.1, on the reverse strand, counting down.
TGCGGAAAAAGTTTCATATGGAGGTCTGACCTTATTAAACATTGAAGAATCCTCACAGAATCTAAATTTCTGTGACACATGGCAAGAAAGGGTTAAGCAACTTGCATGTAATTGACTCAGGGTCAACATTTAGAGAGAGATTTTAAAAGTGTGTCCACCTTAGATAAGCTAGAGTATGAAATGTAAATGTGTATTTTTAAAGACTTGGAAGAAGAGGGCAAGTCATGTCTGAGTAACCTAATTGCCTTCTCTGACGAGATAACTGGCTCTGTGGATGAGGGAAAAGCAGTGTTATTCCTTGATTTTAGCAAAGCTTTTGATATGATCTCCTACAGAATTCTTGCCAGCAAGTTAAAGAAGTATGGGCTGGATGAATGGACCAAAAAGTGGATAGAAAGCTGGCTAGATCGACGGGCTCTACTGGTAGTGATCAATGGCTCCATGTCTAGTTGGCAGCCAGTATCAAGAGGAACAACAAGGAGTCTGGTGGCACCTTAAAGAGTAACAGATTTATTTGGGCATAAGCTTTGATGGGTAAAAACCTCACTTCTTCAGATGCAACAGGTTTCTAGGTTTTTACCCACGAAAGCTTACGCCCAAATAAATCTGTTAGTCTTTAAGGTGCCACCAGACTCCTTGTTGTTTTTGTAGATACAGACTAACACGGCTACCCCCTGATACTTGGTATCAAAAGGAGTGCCCAAGGGTCGATCCTGGGGCCGGTTTTGTACAGTACCTTCATTAATGATCTGGAGGATGATGTGGACCGCACCCTCAGTAAGTTTGCAGATGACACTAAACTGGGAGGAGTGGTAAATACGCTGGAGGGTAGGGATATGATACAGAGTGACGTGGACAAATTAGAGGATTGGGCCAAAATAAATCTGATGAGGTTCAACAAGGACAAATGGAGAGTCCTGCATTTAGGATTCAAGAATTGCATTCAGTGCTACAGACTAGGGACCAAATGGCTAGGCAGCAGTTCTGCAGAAAAGGACCTACGGTTTACTGTGTCCAGTTTTGAGCCCCACACTACAAGAAGGATGTGGAAAAATTGGAAAGAGTCCAGCGGAGGGCAAAAAATTGATTAGGGGTCTGGAGCACATGACTTACGAGGAGAGGCTGAGAGAACGGGGATTGTTTAGTTTATTGAAGAGAAGAATGATGGGGGAATTTGTTAGCTGCTTTCAACTACCTGAAAGGGGGTTCCAAAGAGGATGGATCTAGACTGTTCTCAGTCGTACCAGATGACAGAACAAGGAGTAATGGTCTCCAGTTGCAGTGGGGAAAGTTTAGGTTGGATAGGAGGAAACACTATTTCACTAGGAAGATGGTGAAGCCCTGGAATGGGTTACCTAGGGAGGTGGTGGAATCTCCTTCCTTAGAGGTTTTTAAGGTCAGGCTTGACAAACCCCTGTCTGGGATGATTTAGTTGGTGATTGGTCCTGCTTTAAGCAGGGGGTTGGACTAGATGACCTCCTGAGGTCCCTTCCATCCCTAATACTCTATGATTCTAAGAGGGGTAACTGTAGTAGTCTATGTTTAGCTATCCAAAGTGTTCCTGTCTTCTGTTATTTCAGGGATCAATAATTCTGCGATTATACCCATCACCCATGCCACTTACCCAATTCCAGCTCAGTCTCATTGAATTCGCTGGGGGTAGATGCTGAAGGATGGAGGGAATGTTTATAGCTGAAATCACCAAAATGTGTTTTGCAAGTTTAATGTTAATCGGATCTGTTCCGCTTTCCTGCTCGGACATTTTCTCTGGGGATCCCAGAGACGGAAAGGAGCAGGTGTTACTATCTTGAGTCCGCATCCCCATGGTGACTCTCTACGCTATCAATTATGAAAACGTGGGCAGAGCATCCCAATGGAGGCACAGGAATGTGTCAGCGGAGGCGCGATCAGTGTGGGTTGTTGGGTTTTTTTTTTAAAGAGCACTGGCTTTCAGCCCCAGTTGGCTGGGGCTCATGAGGAAGGAACAGGCCTATCTGGGAAGTGGGGATAAATGCTCAGGCTCTCAAACCCAGGTGGAGCAGCAGCACAGAAGTAAGGGTGGCAATGGGATGATAAGTCTGCTGTGAACAGCGATATTGAGGAATATCACTCTTCACGTGGCCACCCTAACTTCTGTGCTGCTGTTGGAGGCCTTCAGAGCTGTGCACATCACCAAGGACTACTCTGCCTTTAGAGCTGGGTGGTGATATATGTGCTTTTGAGGGTGTGGGCGTAAATGACCACAGACACCAAGGTGGGGGTGGCAATGAAACACATCTGAGAACCACTGGTCTACACTATTATGGGCACCACGTTTATAAAATGATAAATCTTCCCCAAAGTATGGCTTGTGAGGTATCATGGGAAAAGTCATCATCTGCTGAATATTATTGTCCCATTAAAATGTGTCTATCAGCACTGTCCATGGAGCTCTGAGAGTTTGCTGTATGTTTGTTACATGCTGTAAAGCTGGAAAACGCCCACAGACGAGCTCCTCAGAGACAATGTCACCTGCACACCAGCTAGGTGCTACGTGGCCAGTAATTGCTCAGCCGGCCATTCACCAGCTGTGGAGCTGGGAACAGGAGAGTTACAATTCTCTGGAAGGACGGCTGCACGCTCACTTAGGCCACAGACTGATTGTCGCCTGCCCCCCGACTGGGGGATGAACCTCAAAGAGGAGAGTGGTATAAAAGCACAAGGGAGAATTGCCTCCATTTTTACCTCTCCTCTCCCATCTTTACAGAAGGCAACAAGATGGCTTGAAAGGCAACAGGGGCCTTGGAGTGGGGAGGATGGACCAGGGCTGGAAGGAAATCCAGGCTGTGTACTAAAAACTATGAACTGCCTGCAACAGCAGGTGGGGTGAGAAAACGTGCTTGCTTCGTATTTTCCTTAGGCCTTGGCTACACTTGCAGATGGACAGCGCTGAGAGTTAAACCTGACTTTGTACAGCTGAGTAGGGAAAGCGCTGCAGTCTGTCCACACTGACAGCTGCCCAGCGCACTGTCGTGGCCACATTTGCAGCATTTGCTGCACCATTGGGAGCGGTAGATTATGGGCAGCTATCCCATAGAGCACTTCTTCCCATTCTGGCACCGTGGGTTGGGGGAAGGAGGCGTGGGTGCAGGGGATTCTGGGTCCGGTCCCAACGCCCCGTTATGCATCGCTTCACATCCCAGAAATCCCTTTGTTTCCATCCACCTTTAGCGCCATCTTTCAACGGTTTCTGTGCAGCGCGATCTGTCTGCGGGAAATGGAGCCCAAACTGGTGAGGCGTATGCTGACTTATCTCGTCAGCACGTCACGTTTGGCTGTCGAACTATTCTTTAAGATCCAAAGTGACAGTGAGAGTGAGGAGTCCGACGATGCTGTCAAGCCGCGTAACGCGTATGACACGAAATTGCTTGTGTTATCCACGAACATGCTCAGCACCGTGGAACACCGCTTTTGGGCTCGGGAAACAAGCACCGAGTGGTGGGATCACATCGTCATGGATGTCTGGGATGATGAGCAGTGGCTGCAGAACTTTTGGATGAGAAAAGCCACTTTCATGGGACTGTGTGAGGAGTTCGCCCCCACCCTGAGGCGCAAGGACACGAGATTGAGAGCTGCCCTGCCAGTGGAGAAGCGGGCGGCTATTGCTATCTGGGAGATGGCAACTCCAGTCTGCTACCGGTCGGTCGCAAACCAGTTGGAATAGTGTTGATGCAAGTTTGCAAGGCCATTAATCGCATCTTACTCAGAAGAACCGTGACTCTGGGTAACTTGCAGGAAATAGTGGATTGCTTTGCACAAATGGGGTTCTCTAACTGTGGAGGGGCGATAGATGGGACACACATTCCTATTCTGGCACCACCCCACCTACGATCCGAGTTCGTTAATCAGAAGGGGTATTTCTCTATGGTTCTCCGGGCGCTTGTGGATCACCGTGGGCATTTCATTGACATTAACACAGGCTGACCCGGAAAGGTGCATGAAGCACGCATCTTTTCGAACACTTGGCTGTTCAGGAAGATGCAGTCCGGGACTTTTTTCCCAGAGCCGAAGGTCACGGTAGGGGAAGTTGAAATGCCTATTGTGATCCTTGGAGATCCCGCTTACCCGTTAATGCCATGGCTCATGAAACCCTACACAGGGAGCCTTGACAGCAGCAAGGAATGGTTCAACTACAGGCTGAGCCGGTGCCGAATGACTGTGTAGTGTGCCTTTGGCCGTTTAAAGGCCCGCTGACGATCTCTGTATGGGAAGCTGGACTTGGCCGAAAACAGCATCCCCGCGGTTATATCCGCGTGCTGTGCCCTCCATAATATTTGTGAAGGGAAGGGTGAAAGCTTCACTCAGGCATGGACCTCTGAGGTTCAAGACCTGGAAGCTGAATTTGCACAGGCAGAGAGCAGGGCTATTACAGGGGCCCAGCGCAGGGCTGCAAGGATTAGGGATGCCTCGAGGGAGCAATTTGAGGCTGAAAACCAGTAGTGATATCTGGTGCCCTGCACGGGAGTGAAGTGCAGTAGTTCCAATCTTTAGGAATCAGTGTTTGCTGAGCAGACAAGCAGACTTGCAGTGCCTGTTTATTTCCTGGGGTAAGGAGTCTTTTACTTTATGCAATAATAAAGAATGTTTTCAAAGCCAAAAAATCCATTGATTGAAAAGAAACAAGGGGGTGGAGTGGGGAACGGCACAATCAGAGATTCGCGTATGTCCTGTCTGGTGTGCTGTGCAGTGAGTGCTGCACTTCAGGGTAGCTATACTGCATGGTGATGGGTTTAAAGTGCAGAGGGTAAGGGTTGTGGTTTTCAGGGCTGGGTGGTGAAGATACTGTTGTTGGAGGCAGCTGGTGGCGGGAAGAACACGGAAGTTGGGGAAAGTGGGTTGGAGGTGACAGTGGGGCACAACGGAAAGAGTTTTGGTTAAAGACTGTAGGGGGGGGCGGCGTTTGCATTTGCGGTACTGCTCCAACTGCAAGGCTACGAACTCCTTGATAGTGTCTCCTTGGAGCTCCAGGATGCTTATGAGCCGATCCGTGCTTTGCTGCCGCTGCTCCTTGCTTTCCAGCCGGTGCGCTGCATTTTCCTGGTGGACCCTGCTTTCTCTCTCCTTCCAGTCTTGTGCTTTCTCATTCTCTTTAATAGATTGCCGCATCACTTCTTGCAGCATGTCTTCTTTGCTTTTTCGCCGTCTCTTCCTGAGTCTTTGCAGTCTGTGAGCAGGCGATAAGAGGGACGGCTGAGGTCTCAAGGTTGATGCAGCTGTATAGGCAAAATGCAACAGTTAACAGAGGCAGCATTGTTTATACCAGACAGAGTAGTGATTCCCCCAGCACTAAAGGAGTAGAAAACACACAGGGTCTACACAATTGCATAATTTTCCCATCCGAAACAGAGCACTCATATCGCACGGAAGCCTCAAAATGGTGAGTAAGGGGGACTGGTTGTTTCAGGGCTCACTGTTCTCTGGGTTTCTGTACCTTGGGGAGAGCCAACAGCTTCAGGGGGCACCTTCACTGAACACTGTCCCAACATTTTCCACAGTAGTGCGTCCTGGACGATATCTCGCTGCTGAGAGTGACCAGGGAAGCAAGGGAGGGTCTTCTACTGCAATGCGGCTTCCGCCCTGGCCCATCTGCAGCTTGCCTGTGTGCAGCAATGGTCCCCCCCACCCCCTGACGTCACAGTGGCGTGGACACGTTAGCCTGGCTGGGACAAGGACCACGGTGGCTCTCCCAATAAACCTGCGTAAGCGCATTGCACACGTTCTGAATGAGACATTCGAGGAGATTACCGAGGCCGATTACCACGATGTCATAAACCATATCAATGCACTATTCCGCATCTACACATGCACGCCTAACCCTCCTCTCCCAAAAAGCCCGCATCAAAAAAATTCCTTCCCGAAAAAGACCCCGCTTACCGGGAACCTGCTCTTCTGTTTGTTCTCCACCAAGTACTGGATGCTGCGACTGGCTACCTTCCTCCTAGCTTGAGAAGAGCTCCTGGCTGCATGGCTCCAGGGATTCCGGGGTGTCTCCATCTGGCCCACCACCCTCACTCCTGTTTTCTCCCTCCTCTTCCTCCTCCTTCCCGCTCCCCCACTGGTTCTGAAGTGTCCATGGTGGTGCTCGGAGTGGAGGTGGGGTTAATCCCAAGTATCGCATGCAGCTCTTTGTAAAAATGCAGAAAAACTGTTTCCTTCTGTAACCCTTCTGCCCATCTAAGTTGGCAGCAACAAGGGCCGGGTTCTGTATCTAGGGGTTCCGTTTCAATAACGCGATGCAAAACCGGCTCGAGCCCCCACCCAGTGACCTGGGACAATTACATACCACCCCCTGGGCACCTCTAAGAGGCAATACTTCCCCTCTCGCAAGCACGGAGTCTGAGTGTAACAGAAAATGTTTAATAACATGAGGTAAACAACATCAGCATTAAATTGGAAAAACACCACAACTAGAGTTCTTAGACCAAACCATGAGCGAAGACCCACCCCAGCAAATTGGGCCGTGTCCTCTCCCGTTGGTTCTTGAAACCAGCGACCCAAGAATCACCAAAGTCCCAAAAGTCCACCAATCCCAAAGTCTCTTGGGTCCAGCAACCCAAGAATCACCAAAGTCCCAAAAGTCCACCAATCCCAAAGTCTCTTGGGTCCAGCAACCCAAGAATCACAAAAGTCCCAAAAGTCCGACAACCCCCCAAAGTCTCTGTCCATGATCAGTGCAGCCCCAGAGTTCAAAGGCGGGGGGGTGAGCAGGGTGTTAAGGGGCACCTTACGTGATCCGAGGCCAACCGGCTGCTTCTCCGTGGGGCTCCACCGCAGCCTTCACCACGAACTGCTCCACTCCACCCGCAGTCCCACTCCTGCCGTCCCACGAACTGCTCTGGCAGCTGCTCTGCTCCGCTCACCGACCTATGAGCCGCTCCGCTCACCGACCTGTGAGCCGCGCCGCTCCGCTCACCAACCTGTGAGCCGCTCCGCTCCGCTCCAGCCGTCCCTTGGGCCGCTCCCACAAGGCTCTGCTCTGCTAGCTGCTCCTCCAGCCGCTCCGCTCACCGACCTGTGAGCCGCTCCGCTCACCCCCGCTAAGCTAAGTTAGCTCAGCAATATAGCTTCAGGCTCCCCCACTAGTTAACACAGCCTCAGTGATCTCAGCTCTTAAATAGCTTTAGCTCTTTTGTGATTTCATCTCTTAGTGATTTCAGCTAGTAGTAGGGGAGCCCCAGTGCTGGTGCACTATTGGCCCAAAGTGAACTCAGCTCAGCAGTCTGTAACTAGACTCCTAAGGGAATCAAAGTTAGCTCTGACATTCAACAATGGAGAGAGGAGGTAGTGCAATTGGTGTTTCAACCCCCTCGGAGAGGGGGCCATACCATCAGGTACAAATACCTGTCCCCATCCTCTCTCAATTCACTGGGTTTTGTAACCCATGCCCCTTGACAAGCAAATGCTACTTAGGTAATGGTGAATGACTCACTCAGTCCTTCTGTCATACAACAGTTCCACTGGCCTTGATTCACAGAATCAGGGTAACAAAACTTTATTCTTCCTGCCCCAATAACAGAGAAACTGGGGATCCCACACCAGCCAAAGTAACCACTTTGAGTTGCTGTGGTTTCATGCCAGGCGAGTGGCTGTGCCTATGCAAACAAGATCAGCCCCTGGAGTTCTTTTCCACACTCGCCATAATTCACCACCAGATGTCAGGGTAGAGCTCATCCTGACTCTGCTTACATCCTCCCCCCAGCCGAAAATTTGTCGTCCCGACAAATCACACTCCCTATTATAACAACTCACTGGTTCCCTCCAAAGGGCCTCAGATAGCCCACTTTAGCTTCCACAAGCCTGTGTGCTAAACATATTGGTTCCTCACTAGTTACCCCAGGTGCATCATAAGTCAACCGTTTTACTGGTCTTATTACCCTGTCTCGTCTATTGAGAATCTCTGTTGCCGTGGTGGGCGGGACAGCCTCTTGAACGGTGGATGGAGAGGTTTCCTTTGAGGGTCCCTCGGCTACTGGCATAGGCCCCTGCATTTCTAGTTCTAACAGTGGAGGGTCCAAGGTGCCCAGGACATCCTCCACCTGTATGTCTCCACTGTCCAATAACCTGGGTGTGTCATCACATGGGGGTCCCACCAGTGGCTCAGGGGTGTCAGGAATGGGCCTAAATACTTCTGCCATGGGGTTTAGGGTGGAAGAAGAGGAGCTCTCTTTTGATTCAGCCGATCGAGACTGAAATCTTGTCTCCATCCCAGGATACACCATGGTTGTGTCTTCTTCCTCAGACTCACTCTCAGATGTGCTGCATGGGGGTAGGTTAGCTGCAGGGGGCTGGCTGTCCACGTTGGAGGGCGGCTTTGATCCAGCACCTTCGTTCTGCCCAGTTGCCCTGTTGTGACCCATCTCATACGGGGTGCCTACCAATTCCCCCACAGGGAGCAAAAGGTTTCTATGCACTGTCTTTGTCTGCCCTGGACCCTCTTCAGGTTTGATCTTGTAGACCGGCAGGCCTCCTAGCTTTTCCATCACCAAGTAAGGTATTGCCTTCCATCTGTCGGCTATCTTGTGTTTGCCAGCAATACCCAAATTTCGCAGCAGAACTCTGTCCCCCGGCTGGAGTTCTTGCAGACGTACCCTCGCATCATATCGATGTTTGTTGCGGTCGGCGTTCTTCCGAGCCGCAGATGTAGCTAAGTGATAAGCATCCCGCAGCTTTTCTCTCAGTCGGGATACATATTGCTGATGAGTTTCATAGCTATCTCCATCCTCTGATACACCGAAGCACAGGTCTATGGGTAATCTTGGTTCTTGTCCAAACATTAAGAGATATGGGGTGACTCCTGTAGCATCATTCTTTGTGGCATTGTAGGCGTGCACCAGATATGCAACATGTTGGCTCCAGGTTGCTTTCTGCTCTGGTCGCAAAGTCCCCAACATATCTAATAGGGTTCGGTTGAACCTCTCTGGCTGAGGATCACCTTGCGGGTGATAAGGCGTTGTTCTAGACTTCTTAATTCCCGCTATCCTCAGCACCTCCTTCAGAAGATGACTCTCAAAGTCCCGCCCCTGATCCGAGTGTATCCGGGCTGGAAATCCATAAACTGAGAAATATTTCTCCCACAGTACTCGAGCAACCGTGGTGGCCCTCTGATCACGCGTGGGATATGCCTGCGCATATTGTGTATAATGGTCAGTCACTACTAGAATGTTCCCAATATTCCTCTTGTCTACTTCTAAAGACAAGAAATCGATGCATACCAGTTCCAAAGGTTTGGTGCTGGTGATGTTCTTGAGATATGCAGCCCTCGTGGGCAGGGTTTTCCTTTGAACACATCGAGCGCAAGTCTCACATTTCCTACGAACATCTTCAGCCATCCGGGGCCAATAGAATCTACTACGAAGAAGTTCCAGGGTCCTCTCCATCCCTAAATGTCCAAAGTCATCATGCAGGGCCCTCATGGCCAGGGCTCTGTACTCTTTTGGCAGCACTAGCTGTGCTCGTTGCTTTTGTAAAGGGTCTGTGGTCACTCGATGTAGCACTCCCTGAATCAGTTTTAGTTTGGTCCATTCTCTCAATAGTAGTTTACCCTCCGGGTTAGGTGGGACAACCACAGCTGGGCTTCGCCCCTCCCTTTTGGCAAGTAGTGTATCACGAATGCCAATATCTTGCAGCTGGGCTTCCTGCCAGTCAGCCGCATTGAGCATGGGCAAAGGAGATTGGTCCAACGCAATATAGTTCACTGAAGCAGAAGGCACGCATTCAGGGGGCAGGCCCAAAGCTTCTGCAGCACATCCATGAAGACTCTCATGGGACTCTGGCTCCCGGCGACTCACACTGCAAATAGCCCTCACTCCATCTGTGGGTATCACAGCAACTCCTGGCGCCTGTGGACGCCTGGACAATGCATCTGCATCTACATTGCTTCTCCCTGATCGGTATTGAATGCTGAAATCATAGCTAGCCAAAGTGGCCACCCATCTTTGCCCTGTAGCATCCAGCTTAGCACTTGTTAACACATAGGTCAGTGGGTTGTTGTCTGTCCACACCTGGAACTGAGCACCATATAAGTAGTCTCGAAATTTCTCAGTGATGGCCCATTTCAAGGCCAAGAACTCCAGCTTGTGGGTGGGATAGCGAGTTTCACTATCAGACAGTCCTCGGCTGGCAAAGGCTACAGGTTTACGTCTTCATTCCACTTCCTGGTACAGTACTGCTCCCAGACCTTCCAAACTGGCATCAGTATGCAGGATAAATGGCTTGCTTGGGTCAGCAAAGACTAGGACTGGAGCATGAGTTAGGCAAGTAATGATTTCTCGAAAAGCCCTTTCACATCTCTCATCCCACCGTGGCCCAAATGGTTCGAAGGGGCCATAGTGTCTCTGCAAAGGAGGCTTTGGGGACCTCCCCTTATTCTTGGTCTTAGATTTGTTCCTGCTGGACTGGTATCCCCTGGTAAGATCATTCAGAGGTTTTACAATCGTAGCATAGTTTTTCACAAATCTGCGATAGTAGCCACTAAACCCAAGAAAGGTCTTGAGTTCTCTGTAGTTACTTGGACATGGCCATGTAGTGAGGGCTTCTATTTTATCGGGATCAGTACTCACACCCTCTTGGGACACGATGTGACCCACATACTTCACTGAGGTCCTGCAGAACTGGCATTTGTCAATTGAAAGCTTCAAACCATAATCCTCTAACCTATCAAGCACTTTAAGAAGTCTTTCTTCATGCTCCTCCAAGGTTCTTCCAAACACTATCAGGTCATCCAAATAAACTAACACTTGCAGTAAATTCATGTCTCCCACAACTTTCTCCATAAGACGTTGAAATGTGGCAGGTGCTCCAGAGATCCCTTGGGGCATGCGTTCAAACTGATAAAACCCTAATGGGCAAATGAAGGCTGTCTTCTCCTTATCTGCTTCACCCAGAGGGATCTGGTAGTATCCACTCCGAAGATCCAACACAGAGAACCACTGGCTTCCCAGCAAACAGTCTAAGGCATCTTGGACTCGGGGCATTGTGTACTGGTCAACCACAGTACGGCGGTTTAGGGTGCGGTAGTCAATACACATCCGGATTTTCCCATTCTTTTTACGGACCACCACAATGGGTGAGGCATATGGGCTGCGGGACTCTGTAATGATGCCATTCGCAGCCAGCTCCTGAAGATGTTGTCGCACATCTTCCATCTCGGAGAGGGCAAGCCTCCTAGATCTCTCCCTGAAAGGTCGAGAGTCATGTAGTCTGATGTTGTGCTCTACTCCTTTTGCACATCTCACATCCCACTCATGCAATGAGAACACCTTGGATTTTTCACAAAGTTTCCTCCTCAGGCGATCTTTCCACTCCTCGGACAACGGTGAATCTCCAAAGTCAAACTTTGCAGGGTCTATTGGCGGAACTTGAGTCTCACACTGGGGTTTTACAATTGATTCAGGCTCAAAGAGATCCGCTATCTTTTGTCCTTGCTTCACAACAACATCTCGACTTGTTTCATTAGCAATCAGTATAGTCACCTTTTCCTGGGCTTCAGCAGGTAGGGTTATGACTCCACTGGGGACCAGCACTCCTTCCGGGAGCTCTCCTTCAACTGGCTGCTCTACCATTGCTAATGCCCCGTTACTGCCTTTCAGCCGAGTACTCATGACAAGCACTTCTTGCTCCGTCCTTGCAGGCACTACTAACAGGGTTGTGCCCATGTACTTCAGCGCCCCAATCGGTAGCTCAGATGTCTCCTTTTTAGCACCCTCAATCTTCCTATAGGCTTCAGCACAAAGCGTATGGATCATCAGGGTATTCAGGTACTGGTCCCCAGCCCGTCGTCTGCAGTAATCCGCAAGCACCTTGAAGAGACTGGAGTTGGTCCCTATCAGCACAGACACATCAGAGGTCCCTTTAGGGTCAGGGCATATTAATGCAGCTGCGTCCACCTCTTCTCTTATCCAAGCAACCTCCTCTGGGAATTCCAGGTGCACTATGACATACCCTTGGTAGGGGTATTCATCCATGCTGAGGCCACACAGACCAACGCCAGTCAGTGGCCGTATAGGCAGGTGCCTAAGCATTTGTTGGTAGAATGACTGAAATATAATAGTCACTTGAGATCCAGTGTCAAGCACGGCTTTACACTCCACCCCTTCAATCTTCACCATGACCTCTGCTCGAGGCCCTATCAGTCCTGCGGGGATCCCAGCTGGACAGTCTTTTCTGGGGGAATCTTCAAATCCTGCAGGCCTGGGTGGTCCCCGTCCCCGGACTCTCTGGCAGCTACCGGATCTCTCCCAACTGATCCTCAGCTTTCCATACACTAAGGAGGGGTTTTCTTCATTATGGCACTTGGCAGCACTGTGTCCATCCTGACCACATCGGTAGCAGAAGAATTGTCCTTTCCCTCTTCGCCCAGATGGGATGGTGGCTCTAAATGCTGACTTCTCCATCGCCACGGTCAGAGGCTCCTTATTCCCGGAAGTCTTAGCTTGGTCAATGGTGCTTTGCAGTTCAGCTATCCGTTCTGTCAGGACCTGCACTTGTTGGGCAAGTTCCTCTGTGGTGCTCACCATCAGTACACTGGCCATTTGCAGTGGTGTTGTGCCGGCTGGCTCCAATGTTTGGGCTTCCCAAAACTCGCTGGCAGCCTGCCTTTCTTCCTCTTCTCTGACCTCCTTCATCAGCTGGGAATAACTTGGGGGATGTTCCCGTCGTTCTCTTAGCCGGAGATGGAGTAGAATCGAGTTCTGATATTGAGCTCCTCTTACAATTTGAGCCAGTCTGGTCCGATCCATCTGTTCAGCAGTCACTGCACCCCTCATGACAGCTCTCTGAAGCAGTCTTTCCAGCCTCTGTATATAGGCTGAAATCTTCTCGCCAATTTGCTGTCGGGAATTAAGGAATTTACAGTAACTCTTCAGGGCCCTCTACACTCCCAAAGGTATGATCAAGGGCCTCTAGGCAGTCCTTCACACTGACCCCAGGGTCAATGAGCTTCAGGGTGCGAATCACATCTAATGCTGGGCCACTAAGGCTCTCTATCAGACATCTTCGCTTTTCTGCATCAGGTACGGCCCACTCCTGCAGCATTTCAGTGGTATGCTCCAATCAGGGTTCGAACTCCTCTGCCCCAGCAAATAACCTTAACTCACGACAAGAGTTTGACCTAGCATGGGACAACACAACCTTTTCCAATATTTGCCCCAGTGCTTTTGCCCAATCATTGGCTGAGGCTGTGGCCCCTGAGCTAGAGGCTGCAGGGCCGGGGCCCAACAAACCCGACATATTAGCCATTATACAAACAGTAATTTCCTCAAAATATAACCACAATTGTTTCCCAATGCAGGGGAACACTCAACAGGTGCTTGCGAGGGGTACTGACCCAGGGGATCCCGGACGAGCCCCCAAAAATGTAACCCTTCTGCCCATCTAAGTTGGCAGCAACAAGGGCCGGGTTCTGTATCTAGGGGTTCTGTTTCAATAACGCGATGCAAAACCGGCTCGAGCCCCCACCCAGTGACCTGGGACAATTACATACCACCCCCTGGGCATCTCTAAGAGGCAATACTTCCCCTCTCGCAAGCACGGAGTCTGAGTGTAACAGAAAATGTTTAATAACATGAGGTAAACAACATCAGCATTAAATTGGAAAAACACCACAACTAGAGTTCTTAGACCAAACCATGAGCGAAGACCCACCCCAGCAAATTGGGCCGTGTCCTCTCCCGTTGGTTCTTGAAACCAGCGACCCAAGAATCACCAAAGTCCCAAAAGTCCACCAATCCCAAAGTCTCTTGGGTCCAGCAACCCAAGAATCACCAAAGTCCCAAAAGTCCACCAATCCCAAAGTCTCTTGGGTCCAGCAACCCAAGAATCACAAAAGTCCCAAAAGTCCGACAACCCCCCAAAGTCTCTGTCCATGATCAGTGCAGCCCCAGAGTTCAAAGGCGGGGGGGTGAGCAGGGTGTTAAGGGGCACCTTACAAAACTTTATTCTTCCTGCCCCAATAACAGAGAAACTGGGGATCCCACACCAGCCAAAGTAACCACTTTGAGTTGCTGTGGTTTCATGCCAGGCGAGTGGCTGTGCCTATGCAAACAAGATCAGCCCCTGGAGTTCTTTTCCACACTCGCCATAATTCACCACCAGATGTCAGGGTAGAGCTCATCCTGACTCTGCTTACACTTCCAATCTTCCTTTGCTTGGTAAAGTTTGGGATTTAAAATGTGTGTTTTACCTTTTATTTTTATTGTAACGAATTCAAACCTTTTACGCCTTTCTCATTTGTGATCCCTTAAAACAGGGGTCTCAAACACGTGGGCCGCATGTGGCTCACAGGGTTATTTTCTGTGGCCCACCAACACCCCACGGCCCCCTAACCCCCAATGTTTACCTAGAGCAGTTCCGGCCTGCCATGCACTGGGGGCAGGGCAGGCTCTCTGCCTGCCTGCTCTGCTCCCACACTGCTCCGGGAAGCGGCCAGAACCTGGGGAAGGAGGGGCACAGGGGGAGTCTGTGTATTGCCCTTGCTTCCAGGCACTGCCCCCCGCAGTTCCCATTGGCCAGGAATGGGGAACAGCGGCCAGTGGGAGCTTCGGGGGAGGTACCCAGAGGAGCAGCCAGGGCAACACACCCTGTGCCCCTCCCCCCCCCCAGTTTCCAGCCACTTCCCGTAGCAGCGCGGGGGCAGGGTAGGCAGGGAGCCTGCCCTGCTCCCAGTGCGTGCTGGGCTGGAGCCCACTCCTGGTCGCCTCCTGCAGCCAACCCCCCTGCCCTGAACCCTAAGGCCGGTGCAAGGATATTTTGCACCCTAGGCGAAACTTCCACTTTGCATCCCCCCGAGCATGTATGTAGTAGGCCCCCAAAAAGGGGCTACAGAATTGGACCCCACAAGTATACACAAGAAGAGAGTTTGAGCGCAGCTATCATCCAACTTTCAGCGTGCCTGAAATTTACCAACCAGTGGCTAAACTTCCTGTCTTCTTCCATACTGGCTGATTGCTGAAATCCGTTTGAAACAGAGCGCATGGAGGCGGCCATCGTTAGAGAAAGCAACGTCTTGGAGGTGATGTGGAGGCGAGGGGCCATTTTAGTTTGTATCCAGTTCAAAGGCTGCTCAGCATGTGTTACACGCGCACACACATATATACTGCGAATATCTGTATATGAACTTATCAGAAGTGCAGTTATTGCAGCAACCTCCTGTGAGGAGGTAATGAAGTAGGTAGTTTAGATCAGCTTGTGAAAACCCTGACAATCTCCTTTATAGAAACTCCCCAGGCGATCCTCCATCTATACCCCAAACTCCCATTCAACTCAACAAGACTCTGGAATGCAGGATCGGGTCCTGTATTAAGCAGATTCACGTCTTCCTGCACAAGACCAAACATTGCACAGGGTCAGGTTTCCCCATTTCTTGTTCCAGATACGTTTTAAATGGAACTAATCCTGTCTGTCAGTAAATGCCTTCTTCATTTTTTAACAAGATATCAGCATATTACTCTTTGGCTGCAAAGCTATCATTGATTAAGGCACAATAAACAGATGATATATTTAGGTCCCCCAGGATAAAAAAAAAGAGGTTGCAATTGTACATTTCTGTGATCCAATCACTTCAAATTAGAGTCTGTTCTAACAACAGGAAACAAACGTATTTCTATCCAAATGAGCTACAGATTTGCTCAGTGTGACAAAGTTCCTCCTCTATCTTGGTGGGTCCTGCACTTATTGGTGGATTTTCTTGTCTCAGAGATTCACCATGTGGGTTGGGGAACAGCCCAGAGACCTTCCCATCTGGAAGAATCTACTGCCCAGGTCAATTGGGAGGTTTGGGGGGAAGCCGGGCCCGCCCTCTACTCCGGGTTCCAGCCCAGGGACCTGTGGACTACAGCCAGGGCCGGCTCCAGGCACCAGCTTCTCAAGCAGGTGCTTGGGGCGGCCGCTCCGGAGAGGGGGCGGCAGGTCTAGGTATTTGGCGGTAATTCGGTGGACAGTCCTTCACTCCGTGAAGCAGATCGCGATCACAGCTTTTTTTAGATCGCGATCACAGCTTTTTTTGTTTGTTTGTTTGTTTTGGCTGCTTGGGGCGGCCAAAACCCTGGAGCCGGCCCTGACTGCAGCTGTCTAGAGTGCCTCCTGTAACAGCTGCATGACAGCTACAACTCCCTGGGCTACTTCCCCATGGCCTCCTTCAAACATCTTCCTTATTCTCACCACAGGACCTTCCTCCTGGTGTCTGATAATGCTTGTGCTCCTCAGTCCTCCAGCAGCACACCATCTCACTCTCAGCTCCTTGTGCCTCTTGCTCCCAGCTCCTCACACTCACACCACAAACTGAAGTGAGCTCCTTTTCAAACCCAGGTGCTCTGATTAGCCTGCCTTAATTGATTCTAACAGCTTCTTCTAAATTGGCTCCAGGTGTCCTAATTAGCCTGCCTGCCTTAATTGGTTCTAGCAGGTTCCTGATTACTCTAGTGAAGCTCCTGCTCTGTTCACTCAGGGAACAGAAAACTACTCATCCAGTGACCAGTATATTTGCCCTCTACCAGACTCCTGTACCCCACTGGTCTGGGTCTGTCACACCAGGCACAATTAAAATGAAATAAACCATACAAAGAACAAGCAAGCAGGAACAAATATAATCTAAATGTATCCAGATCTATCTCTCTATAGTTATCCATAACTAACATCCACATCTGCATTTATCTATACCTAAATATATCTAGATTTTTAGATTAAATTTATGAAGGGCTCTGAACAATCTAAACTCTGGGTTTTTTTCTGGAGGAAGATCTATTCCTGAAAGGTACAACTAAATGCGATGCGGGGGTGTGTGTGTTTTATTATACACCTAAACACTTGTTTTAGGAAGGGGTTACCCCGCACACCTTTGCTTCCTACTTCATAATTTGGGGAAGATTTCCCAAACCACCCAAGGAATGTAGGAGTTCTTTTTATGTATAAGCCCTTTCTGGACAATTTCACTACTAGGATCTCCCACACCAGCAATGCTCGCGTTGCAAATGGTGGGCCTGATTCTGCCCCCCCAAACAGCTCCCTGTCCCCCTTGATGTCAAAGACACCCTGCTGTGCTGAGATTATTACCCTGCCATGGGAAGGGAGGGATAGCTCAGGAGTTTGTGCATTGGCCTGCTAAAAACAGGGTTGTGAGCTCAATCCTTGAGGAAGCCATTTAGGAAACCATTTAGGAAATCTATCTGGGGATTGGTCCTGTTTTGAGCAGGGGGGTTGGACTAGATGACCTCCTGAGGTCCCATCCAACCCTGATATTCTTTGAAGAGGGGCTAAGCTTTTGAAGCAACAACAGGTTAATCCTGATTTTGGACAAAGGTATAAATGTCTCATTTGATGGCCAAGGGTAGTCAAGGAGTGGCGCCAGTCAAATTCTGCACTGGAGTTAGTTTCCATGGGTAAATGTTCTCTAATTACGGGAACAATCGCATGGCAAAAAATATTTCTTTTCACCTCCTATCAACTCACCAAACGGCAATGTTACCAGAACACCTTTGGGTATATGTGTAACTGCACAGGCTGCGTGGTGCTTTTCCTTTCAGCCAGCTAAAAGCTCTTCTCTTAATGACTTACTGAGTTAAAATTGGACAGCAGGCTTCATTCAAGTGTAGAGGCAACATGTTTACCACATTCTAATTGAACTCATTAGGGCTATGCCTTTTTGCTTTTTAAGCAGCCGCCTTTTTCTGCGTGTCAAATAATGTATGGAAGAGGTTTATTAGGAAAGGGAAAAGATATTGTAAATCAATTCTTCAGATGAAAAACGTGACTTTGGGGGGAAATAAAACACTGAATGATTTCTCTGCTGTTTCCTAGGCGGGGAGCAGGGATGAACCGCCCTCCGCATTGCAAGCGGTGCTTGATAGACGCGCAGGAGGCTGGAAAGTTTGGGGGGACTTTTGAGTTGTGTTCTTGCCACGAGAAATGTGATGGGAGAGACGTCAAGGGGGGAGAAGTATTCTTAGCAAGGAGTTGAGGTTGTGGCTCCAATACCACTGTAGTTTAGGCAACCCTGGGCTCTTCTGAGAGTTATTAGTGGAGGTGGGTGGGGATGCTTGTTTTAAAGAAAAGCATATTTCAAGTCTAGCCCCCACGGAGGGATCGTTTGTAGGGAGAGTGCTGCCAAGGGGTCTGCCAGCCTGCTGAGACTCCTAGCCCCCCTTAGAATTGCTTGTGTGGTGGAGAAACCGATTGTGCGATTAACTTTTCTATTCACTTAAACTAGGGAAGGGGGCATGGAGAGCAGGGTCAGGAAATTGGGAAGAGGACAAGGCTAGGGTGCGGGGAGGTGGAAGGGAGTTCGGGGGCTGAGGGAGGGCAAGGACAGGGATATAGGGTGGGTGGGGGTGAAGTGGGGAGCGGAAATATCAGGAGATATACCTATCTCATAGAACTGGAAGGGACCCCAAGAGGTCATCGAGTCCAACCTCCTGCCTTCACTAGCAGGACCAAATACTGATTTTGCCCCAGATCCCTAAGTGGAACCCTGAAGGACTGAGGTCACAACTCTCAGTTTAGCAAACCAATGCACAAACCACTGAGCTAGTAGTAATAATTCAACTCAGCTCCCCAGACAACTTCCTCTGCGCAAGGGGGCTCAGTGACAATTTCCACATCCTCTTGGATTCCACGTTGCTCCAGCAGAGCACAGGGACAGGTTCCACTCACGGAATGTCCTTTCTGACAAATACTCCACCAATGCTCCACGCACCCTGATCTGGTCTGATTCCACACTCTGTGCAGGATTTCCCATTCCCAAACCTAAGCTGAGCGCACAAATTTCCATCCATACTGATAGCTGGAGGAAACAGGCCCAAGCTTGTTGGGGTTTCAGAGACCGTAGTGGAAGGGGAGTCCTCGAGGTCAGGCAGGCCTATGGGTAAAGGGAGTGGGAGCGAGGACTCAGCACATTTTGCTATTTGATTCCATCTGGGTAGTGAATAAGCCAGAAAAGTTCCCCACACTAGTAGGAGCGTTTCCCCACCTGCTTATCTCTGTGCATATTTAATGGCTTCTGGTAAAGTTAGTTAGGATTATGGGGGAAAGTGTCAGAGTGGGCACCAGCAAGAGTTACTGGCCACACTCTGATGCCACCAAATTTGGTCGTGAGAATCCCTGGGCTAGATACTCATGATGGGCCCTTCTGATCATAGAGCCTGTGAGTGGAACAGGAGCCGGACACAGAGATGCTGCAGCGCGATGGGTTGATCGCTAGGACCCAGGAGCAGCTGGGAGGCGGCTCTGGGGGGAGCGATCGCTGGGCTCAGGCCCGGCAGCAGGAAGTGACTCGCAGCCGCTGCGGGGACTCTGGCTCCAGGCTCCCGGCGAGATCCCCGAGCCCCGGCGGCTGGTGCTGGGAGCCCGGAGCCCGGGCTGCAGCCGGGAGAGGGGAATCTCCAGCAGGGCCCTTCCCGCTGCTCCCCAGGAGCCTCTCCCAGGGCAGAGCCCCCAGCCCGGCCAGGCCCCTTCCCGGCCCGGCCCCTGCCCCAAGGGTGCCCGATCGGAGGAAAGGTGAGAGAAACACCTGAACCCCGAGGGAGCGGTGCCCCCCCGTCCCACGCGGGATGCAGGGGGAGGAGACTAAAGAGGTGCAGGGAGGCGGGTGCTGCGGATGAAGGGGGCAGGTTGGGATGGAGGCGGGGGTGCACTGAAGGGAAGATGGGGGATCGGGGGAATTGGGCTGAGGGGAGCGAGGCTGGAATGCGGGAAGATGTGAGTGGGGGCACTGCGAGGAAAGGGTGTGTGTGGGGAGACTGGGACAGAGGCAAAAACCCATCCCCCCACACCACACCCTGCTCCCAGTGTGTTATTGTCAGACACACCCGTGCTGGTGGGGTCTGTGTCTCATGAGTTTTGGGGTCGCCCAGGGCCCTGGTCTGATTTCTGGGCAGGATTCACATCTCAGCCACACCGGAGTCACTGCTGCTCTGGGCAGGCAGGGAGTGTGGATGGGCCAATGGGATCAGCCTCTGCCTGCCCGTCCCTGGGGGCTGCTGGGGGAGTCCAGGGCGGCTCATTCTTTTTAGGTGATGCCATCAGAGAGCTCCTGCTGCTCCTAAGGGAGAGGGGTTTAAACGGCAGTGTGGAGAAATCCCCCAAAGTGGCCTCTTTAGTTCTGCTTTTTTCCTAGCATTTGGATCAGAGATACTGTTACTGGGAGGTTCTGAAGAGTCTGGGGGGGAATCGGGGTATGACATGGACTGAAGCCCCTTCTGTAACCTTCCCAATCGCCCCGACAAGCTGAAGAATCACGTCCACATTTCACTCCAGATGGGCCCTTCTTCCAGGAGACAGGGAAAGGAAATGTCTGTGATGGTGCCAGCTCAGGTAGGAGATTTTCAGTGAGCTCCTGGGCAGAGGCAGGGAGGAGATAGGGTGTGATTTTCTGAGCGGGCCCATTGGTGACGGGGGAAGGGAGACGGGACATTCCCCCATTTCTCAAACAGGATTGCACAGGGCTGGGAACATTTTCAAGGCTCCCAGTGCTGGAGTGACACCCCACTAGCCTGAGGCTGCTGTGAAATACGAAGGGAAGCTGTTGGGATTCCTGTCCCTGTCCCCGGCTCAGAGCTCTGCTTCCCATATCAGCCTGTGGCTGGCAGATGTGTGGGAAATGAGAAGACCATGTCCTGCTCGGTCTTCTGGGGGAAAAGGAGCTCTCACCTTCTCCCCACCCCCGAAGCCTCCTGGCTGCTCTGAGCAGGGTGGGGGTGGGATTCTGCTACTCTGGCTCTCACAGAGCTTCCATTTCTTTATTCTTCTTCCCGTATGACTAGTGGGATTGTTGCTGGAGCAGCAGGTAATGAGTGGGGGCTTTTTGCGTTCCAGATGCCGGTGACCTTCGAGGAGGTGGCTGTGTATTTCACCCAGAGGCAGGGGGCTCTCCTGGACCCCACTCAGAGAGCCCTCTACAGGGATGTCATGCAGGAGAACTATGAGATGGTAACCTCGCTGGGTAAGGGATTTCCATACCCTCAGATACTAGAAGCCGTCGGGTCTGCATGTCTGAATCTGGTCAGGTTCTTCCCAAGTCAGTTAGATCAGAGTTGAGTGAGTTCCATAATGCACAGCTGCCGTGTGAGAGAGATTTGCATTTCTGTGCCGTCTCCAGTGCCACATGTGTGTGAAAACCCAATGGACAAGCTAAACCATCCCCACCCCTCCAGCTTTCAAAGGGGCGTAAATCCAGCATTGTCCTGTTTGTGTTGTTTCTCGCTGCACACACAATCCCTGTTCACCTTCCTCCTTGGGAATAGCTCCAGCCATGGGGAGGGCTCTGGGCTCTGCAGGTTTAGAAAGAGGTAGGGGTTTAAGTCCAGAGCTGTATGTGAGTCAGTAAGGCCCCCAGAGTGCACAGGTCTTGGGAACGCCTAGTGAGGGTGTAGTAATAATTTCACTCACGTCCCCAGACAAGTTCCTTTGCGCAAGCGGGCTCAGTGACCATTTTCCCGTCCTCTTGGATTCCACGTTCCTCCAGCAGAGCACAGGGACAGGTTCCACTCACGGAATGTCCTTTCTGACAAATACTCCACCAATGCTCCATTTATCCTGATCTGGTCTGATTCCACTCTCTGCGCAGGATTTCCCATTCCCAAACCTGAGCTGATCACACAGCTGGAACGAGGGAAAGAGCCATGGGTGCCCGATCTCCGGCCCTGCAATGAAAGAAGGCTTCCGAGATGCACCCATACAGGTGAGGACTGACACAGAAACAATCTAGGGAATGAATGAAAAAGCTGAGAATCCCAAAATATGGTGTGAGTAAGCACCCTCAGTTCTTCCTGGTCTCAGCCAGGACAGGGCTACAGTCATCAGATATAGCTCACACCATTCCACCCAGCCTCTTCTCTGCAGGAGTTTGCTTCCCAGCTTTCCTTCCCTGTGAGTGATTGGGTGGGATGTGGAGGCAGAGTCCAATTGCTCAGTCTTTGGGTTGGGTTTTCCCTTTGTGCTATTCCTCTTTCTCCCCAGCACAATGACTCCTGTCCGAATTGTGTCTCTCCCAGCAGATGCTGAGCGACGGAGTGAGAATGACGAGGGGAGTCCTCATGAGGAAGTTCCCAGGGAAGTGGAAGGGCAGGGGATCTTTGTGGGAAGAGCTGAAGGGAATTTTTCCCAGTGCTTAGAGCAGGCAGAAGCCGGGGGAAGTTCACACAGGTCGGAGAGGCTTCTGGGAAACCACCGAGGGAAGAAAGTGGATGAATCTATTAATGGTGAGGGAAGAGAGGAGGATTCCAGAGCACTGCAGACAAATCCCAAGGAAGAGACACCCTGGCACTACCTTCAGTGTGGGAAAGGATTCATTGTGAGATCACAGCTTGTGACAGTTCAGACGATCCATAGTAGAGAGAAACCCCTTCAATGCTTGTACCATGGGGAAAGCTTCAATAAGCTCTCAGATCTTAATAAGCATGGGAGAAGCCACACTGGAGAGAGAACCTGTCAATCCCTTGAGTGTGGGAAATGTTTAATTTCAAAGACACAAATAATTAGACATCAGTTAAGCCACACAAGGGAGAGACCACATCAGTGCTTGGACTGTGGGAAAAGTTTCATACAAAGGTCAGACCTTGTTAGACATCAGGCAATCCACACGGGAAAGAAACCCCACAAGTGCTTGGACTGTGGGAAATGTTTCACAGACAGGTCAACCCTTGTTAAACATCAGGCAATCCACACAGGAGAAAGACTCCACAAGTGCTTGGACTGTGGGAAAAGTTTCATACAAAGGTCAGACCTTGTTAGACATCAGGCAATCCACACAGGAAAGAAACCCCACAAGTGCTTGGACTGTGGAAAATGTTTCACAGACAGGTCAAACCTTGTTCAACATCAGGCAATCCACACAGGAGAAAGACCCCACAAGTGTTTGGACTGTGGGAAAAGTTTCATAAGAAAGTCAAACCTTGTTAAACATCAGGCAATCCACACAGGAGAGAGACCCCACAAGTGCCTGGACTCTGGGAAAAGTTTCATACAGAGGTCACACCTAGCTCGTCATCAGGCAATCCATCCAGGAGAGAGACGCCACAAGTGCTTGGACTGTGGCAAAAGCTTCATAAGAAGGTCACACCTTGTTCAACATCAGGCAATCCACACAGGAGAGAGACCCCACAATTGCTTGTATTGTGGGAAAAGTTTCATACAGAGGTCACACCTAGTTCGTCATCAGGCAATCCACACAGGAGAGAGACCCCACAAGTGCTTGGATTGTGGAAAAAGTTTCATACAGATGTCACACCTTGTTAAACATCAGGCAATCCACGCACGAGAGACTCCAGAGGTGCTTGGACTGCTGAAAAAGATTCATATGGAGGTCTGACCTCATTAAATATGGAAGAATCCCCACAGGATCTAAACTTCTGTGTCACATGGCATGAAAGGGTTAAGCAACTTGCATGTAATTGACTGAGATTCAATTTTTAGAGAGAGATTTAACAGTGTGTCAACCTTAGATAAAGTAGAGTTTGAAATGTAAATGTGTATTTTTAAAGACTTGGAAGAAGAGGGCAAGTCACGGCTCAGTAACCAAATTGCCTTCTATAACGAGATAACTGGCTCTGTGGATGAGGGAAAAGCAGTGGATGTGTTATTCCTTCATTTTAGCAAAGCTTTTGACATGATCTCCTACAGTATTCTTGCCAGCAAGTTAAAGAAGTATGGGTTAGATGAATGGACCATAAAGTGGATAGAAAGCTGGCTAGATCATCGGGCTCAATGCGTATTGATCAATGGCTCCATGTCTAGTTGGCACCCAGTATCAAGTGGAGTGCCGCAGGGGTCGGTCCTGGTGCTGGTTTTATTCAGTATCTTCATTAATGATCTGGAGGATGATGTGGACTGTACCCTCAGCAAGTTTGCAGATGACACTAAACTGGGAGGAGTGGTAGATACGCTGGAGTGTAGAGATAGGATACAGAGATACCTAGACAAATTAGAGGATTGGGCCAAAATAAATCTTATGAGGTTCAACAAGGGTAAGTGCAGAGTCCTGCATTTAGGATGAAAGAATCCCATTCACTGTTACAGACTAGGGACCAAATAGCTAGGCAGCAGTTCTGCAGAAAAGGACCTGGGGTTACAGTGGATGACAAGCTGGCTGTAAGTCAACAGTGTGCCCTTGTTGGGAAGAAGACTAACGGCATTTTGGGCTGTACATGTAGGGGCATTGCCAGCAGATCGAGGGACGTGATCGTTCCTCTCTATTCAACATTGGTGAGGCCTCATCTGGAGTATTGTGTCCAGTTTTGGGCCCCACACTACAAGAAGGATGTGGAAAAATTGGAAAGAGTCCAGCGGAGGGCAACAAAAATGACTAGGGGGCTGGAGCACATGACTTATGAGGAGAGGCTGAGAGAACGGGGATTGTTTAGTCTGAAGAAGAGAAGAATGATTGGGTATTTGGTAGCTGCTTTCAACTACCTGAAAGGGGGCTCCAAAGAGGATGGATCTAGACTGTTCTCTGTGGTACCAGATGACAGAACAAGGAGTAATGGTGTCCAGTTGCAGTGGGGAAAGTTTAAGTTGGATATCAGGAAAAACTATTTCACTAGGAGGGTGGTGAAGCACTGGAATGGGTTACCTAGGGAGGTGGTGGAATCTCGTTCCTTAGAGGTTTTTAAGGTCAGGCTTGACAAATACCTGGCTGGATGATTTAGTTGGGGATTAGTCCTTCTTTAAGCAGGGGGTCGGACTAGATGACCTCCTGAGGTCCCTTCCAACCCTGATATTCTATGATTTTAAGAGGGGTAACTGTAGTAATCTCTGTTTAGCTATCTAAAGGGTTCCTGTATTCATTTAAATCAGGGATCAATAATTCAGCGATTATATCCGTCACCCATACCACCTGCCCTATTCTAGCTCAGTCTCATTGAATTCGCTGGGGGTAGGGGCTGAAGGATGGAGGGAATGTTTATAGCTGAAATCACCAAAATGTGTTTTGCAAGGTTAGTGTTAATCGGATCTGTTCTGTGGATCCCGGAGACGGAAAGGAGCAGGTGTTACCATCTTGGCTACCAATCCCAACGGTGACTCTCTACACTAACAATTCTCAAACTGTGGTCAGAGCATCCTAGTGGAGGCTGAGCCTTCCGCTTTGCCCCCAGGTGGGTTTTGTCCACCATTACCGGCTAGGGAAGACGTGGCAGCATTGGAGGATAGCACTACCCCTCCTCTGGAGTACCTTCCTATGGAAGCCCCTGATGGAGCCCCTCTCACCCCCTTACAATCTGAAGCCCCTGCACGCACCAAGGCGAGCGTCGCTTCGGGTGCAGGCGGGGAGAGCCCTGGGGTGGTGGAAGGTGATCTCCCTTCCATTTATGAGATGACCGAGGCCCTGGGTCTGACCCCGGTTACCCAGGGAGAGGACGACCCTCTGCCAGCGGGCTTCGATCTGAGTGACCTCGCCTCGGCTCCCCTTTCCCCATGTTCCGTCCCCCTACCCACTGCTTCCGCTCCCGCCTCCGAGGAGCTCCTGGACTCTTCCTCCAACCCGGCCGCAGATGGCACCCCACTAGCGGCCGCCGAGCCTCTTGAGGCAACGGCCAGTGCCATGCAACCGGGACCCGAGTCGCCAGGGGACTCCCTCATGGCTGAGGGGCAGCCGACCTCCTTCCCGGGTGAGGGCCCCATCGTTGATTCTCCACCTACGGATGCCGTGGCCTTACCATCTGCCTTGGAGCACGAGTCCGGCATTGCCGAGGGCCCATCTCCCTCACCGCAAATCCCTGAGCCCCTTTGTGGGGTGCCACCCCCCCCACCCAGTGGCCTGGCTGCTGGGGCCCCCGATCCCACTATCGCCCCTTCCCCTGTCCCTATTCCTGACTCCGACCCTGCCCCTGACACCGACCCCGTCCCTGTCCCCTCCACTTCTCATGATGCTATTGCTGCCCCTGGGGCTGTCTCCTTCCATATCCCAGAGGATGACCCCCAAGGAGCGGCCTTTGTTTTTCCCTGTCCCAACCCACCAGGGGCTGCTATTTTCCCTCCGCCGCCCCCCCATTGAGCCAGGGTCTGAGGCGGGCCACGTGGCGCCAGCCCATCAGACGCCACGTCGAGGGTCTGCCCCCTGCTTGCCTGTCTTGGTGGGCCACGGGGCTGTGACAGGGTCCCGCTGGGGGATAGCCATAGATCTGTAACCCCACCCCCCCCATATGCTGAGAGAGGAGCTACGGGGGTTCCTTGAGGACGTCCGTGGCTCCCGCAACAAGGTACAGCTTGCACTCCAGCGATGGGGGAATTTCCATCAGATCCTCCGGGCCGCGAGGGCCCTCATGGGGGAGGGTAAGAGGACCGGGAGGCAGGCCGCTGCGGCCTACCAATGGGTCCGTCTCTTCCATGACTCCTTAATCGCCTACGGGGTAGGTCACGGATTGTTGTGCGGCTCGACAGAGGCCGTGGGCGTCTCTTCCTGCGAGGATCCCCCGCAACCCTCCTCATGGCACCGATCATCTTTGCAACATTGAACACCCGGGGCTGTAGGATGGGTCTCCGCAGGAGCCAGGAGCTCTCCTTCCTTCGGGAGCGGGGGTACTCTGTGATTTTCCTGCAGGAGACTTTAACGCCACCCTCGAAGAACGTGACCGCTCAGGGACTGAGCAGCACCCGGCCACCGTGGACGTCCTCCGGGAGATGATCGAATATCACTCCCTGGCGGACATCTGGCGCGACCACCACCCGGATGATGTTTCGACGTTCACTTTTGTCTGGGTGGAGGTCCATTGGTCGTGCACTCCCAGTCGGACCGCATCTATTTGTCACGCTTCCATCTTTCACGGGCTCACTCCTCCAGCGTCCGGCCGGCCCCTTTTTCAGATCATCATTTGGCCACCGTGACAGCCTCTCTCTGCGCGGAGAGCCCGGGGCTGGCCTATTTGAACTTTAATAATAGCTTGTTGGAGGATGTGGGCTTCGTGGCATCCTTCCGGGAGTTCTGGCTGGCCTGGCGAGGGCAGCGGCGTGCCTTTCCCTTGGCGCGGCGGTGGTGGGACCTGGGGAAGGTGCGTGCCCGGCTCTTCTGCCGTGACTACACCTGGGGCGCCAGCCGACAGAGGGATGCGGCGATAGGGCAGTTGGAACGGGAGGTCTTAGAGCTGGAGAGGCATCTGGCTGCCAGCCCCAGTGATCCATCCCTCTGCGGAGCATGCCGGGAGAAGCGGGAGGAGCTCCGGACCCTCGAGGACCATCGGGCCCGAGGTGCCTTTGTTCGATCCCGCATCTGCCTCCTTCGGGAGATGGATCGCGGCTCCCGCTTCTTCTAGGCCCTGGAGAAAAAGAGGGGGGCCAAGAAGCACGTCACCTGCCTTCTAGCAGAGGATGATACCCCCCCCTCACGGATCCGGCGGAGATGTGCGGGAGGGCCAGGGCCTTCTACGCACACCTTTTCTCCCCGGATCCGACTGATCCTAACGCTTGCAGAATGCTCTGGGATGAACTCCCGACAGTCAGCGCGGGCGACTGAGACCGGCTGGAGCTGCCTCTCACTCTGGCCGAGTTCTCGGAAGCCCTCCACCGCATGCCCACCAATAAATCTCCTGGCATGGACCGGCTGACCGTGGAGTTCTACCGTGTGTTTTCAGACGTCCTCGGCCTGGACCTTGTCACTGTCTGGGCCGAGTGCTTGCAGGGCGGGGTCCTCCCTCTTTCGTGCAGGCGAGCTGTGCTCGCCTTATTGCCGAAGAAGGGGGACCTCCGCAATTTATGGAATTGGCGTCCCATCTCGCTCCTCAGCACGGACTATAAAATCGTAGCGAAGGCCATCTCGCTGTGGCTAGGGTCCGTGCTGGCGGACGTGATCCACCCAGACCAGATCTACACCGTCCTGGGCCGCACCATCTTCGACAACTTGTATCTGGTTCGGGACCTCTTGGAACTCGGGTGTAGGGATGGTCTGTCGTTCGCCGTCCTGTCCCTGGATCAGGAGAAGGCGTTCGACAGGGTGGACCACAGGTATCTCCTGGGCACGCTGCGAGCATTTGGCTTTGGGCCCCAGTTTGTGGGTTTTCTCCAGGCGCTGTACGCCTCCGCAGAGTGTTTGGTCAGGCTCAGCTGGACCCTGACCGAACCGGTCAGCTTCGGGTGAGGAGTACGTCAAGGGTGCCCCATCTCGGGCCAGCTGTATGCTCCGGCGATCGAGCCCTTCCTCTGTCTCCTCCGTAGGAGGTTGACGGGGTTGGTGCTGCGGGAGCCGGAGCTGCGGCTGGTCCTGTCGGAGTATGCCGACGACGTGCTCCTCATGGTCCAGGACCCGGGCGACTTGGTGCGGGTGGAGGCTTGCCAGACCATCTATTCGGCAGCCTCCTCCACCCGGGTCAACTGGGTCAAGAGCTCTGGCCTGGTGGTAGGGGGCAGGCGAGCTCCCTCCCACCCACTCTTCAGGCCGTCTGGTGGAGCACGGGTCCGCTGCTCTATCTCCACGTTTACCTTTCTGCCATGCATCCGTCTCCGCCAGAGAACTGGCTAGGTTTAGAGGGCAGGGTGACGGAGCGGCTCCGGAAATGGACAGGACAGCTCCGGTGTCTCTCCCTTCGAGGGAGAGCACTGGTGCTCAATCAACTGGTCCTGTACATGCTCTGGTACCGCTCAACACCCTGGTCTCGGCCCCGGGTTTCCTGGCCAACTCCAGACGGCGATTCTGGAGTTCTTTTGGCCAGGACTGCACTGGGTCTCTGCGGGGGTTCTCCATCTACCCCTGGAGGAGGGAGGGCAAGGCCTGAAGTGTTTGCACGTTCAGGTCCACGTCTTCCGCCTCCAGGCCCTGCAGAGGCTACTTTATGGTACGAGTAGTCTGGCGTGGAGCGTATTGGCGCATGCCTTCCTGCGCCACTTCCGAGAGCTCCGATATGACCGGCAGCTCTTTTGTCTCCATCCGAGAGGTCTTCCGCGAGATTTCTCCGGGCTGCTGGTCTTCTACCAGGAACTCCTCCGGACCTGGAAACTGTTCTCGGTGACCAGGTCCGTGGCAGCCACCGTGGGGGCAGATCTCATCCCGGATCTCCTCTCCTCCTGCTACACAACCCCCAGCTCTGTGTGCAGGTGGCGGAGTCCCCCATGGTGTGCCAGAAGTTGGTCCTAGCAGAAGTCACCAAAGTCGGAGACCTCCTGGACTACGACTGGGGAGACTGGCTGGATCCCCTGACGCTCGCTCAGCGCATGCTTCAGGAAGTGAGGGCCGCTTTACCGCCCACTGCTCGGGATTATCTCGACCGGGTCCTGCGAGAGGGCACGCCCCACCCACCCTCCACTCTGAGCCCTCCAGACTTTTTAATCGGGCCCCTGCCCCATAGACCCAATCGGCCCCCCCCCGTCCCTTCGCCATGAGCCGGCTGCACAATCTGCAGCCGGTTCTGTTCCGGACTGCGCCAAGAAAACATCTATACATGCTCGTGCTCCATGTTTTTCATGTCCTCGCCCTCGCGTCTCACCCTGATACGAAGTGGCGGGACCTCCTGCCACCTCTGGAGGGTGAGAAGCCCCGGTGGGCCAGCCTTTATTCTACTCTGATCCTGAAGCCCACCGGGAACATCAGTTGGTGGCTCTTTCACGGAGAAGTGAGCACAGGCGTGTACTTGGCGTGGTTTACCCCTATCCCAGACACCTGCCCCTTTTGCGGCGTGAGGGAACCCTGACGCATGTTTACCTAGAGTGCGCCAGGCTACAGCCCCTATTCCGGCTCCTCAAGGATATTTTGTTATGATTTTGGTTGCACTTTTCCCCTTACCTTTTTATTTATGCACTCCCTATCCGTCGCCCCACAAAGTCATGGGACCTCCTGGTCTACCTCCTCCTGGCCCTAGCAAAACTGGCCATCTATAAAACCAGAGTGAGGAGGCTGGCCAATGGAGTCTCCGGTGACTGTGGGGCCTATTTCCGATCCTCCGTTCGTTCACGTATCCTGGCAGAGTTCCTCTGGGCGGTGTCCACTGGCCCCCTTGACATCTTCGAGGAACAGTGGGCGCTGTCTGGCGTTCTCTGCTCAGTGTCCCCGTCTGGTTCCCTTCTTTTGACCCTTTGACCTCACTCCTGTCCCTGTTCTTTTATTAGTTGTCCCCTGTAATTTTTTGGTCTCCAGGCCCTGTGGACCCCCCCTTAGGTTGGGATCCTTCCCCGCCCACATCCTGGATCCCAATAGGACCAGACTCCTGTACCCCACTAGTCAGATGAGTTTTACAGCTATATCAGACAATGAATGTTTGTTTGGTTATTTCATTACCAAAGGTAATTGAAGCAGATATTTATGAAGTCATTAGGAGGTGAACTATCTCCAATTCAACAGGTTAATCATTAATAGTTGGAGGATTTTCTTGCCATGCTGTATTAGGAGGAGAACATCACCACACAGACATTTAAATTGTTTTATTTAACTAAAACAACAACGTTCAGTATTCTGGATTTGTTTCTTCAACAGCAAACATATAATAGTTTATCAGAAAAGCGTATGTCCCTCTCTTCTCACATTTGTCTCCAGACTTCTCCTTCTCCAGATCTATTCCGCCTTCAACAGTCTTGTATTCATTCAACTTTTTGAAACTTTGCATTTTTTGAGATCGGTAAGGGATTGACTCTTTGTACCCAAATGTGCAGAGGGAGCATAGAGGTGAGGTCTGTTATTTCTCACGTCTATATATTAATTTATTTTAAAACATTTTTGCTGTTAACAAGCATGTTACCTTTGAAGACACAAAGCCACAGTTTGAGAACTGGAAAACTAAGCATCTCTAATGGTATCTTCTAGCCTGAGCACTGAGTCCCATTGGGTAGATAGAAAGATTAACTTAAGTAATCTATACAGAAGCCTGTGGAACCCCATAAGACTGGGTCCTTAATGCATGAACTAGAGGAACTCATTTACAAAACTTTTTTTAAACATGACATGACTATATTGTCTCATACTATAGAATTGGAATTTATAATCCCTGTTCCATGATGAGAGATTTTTGAGCTATAATGTATCTTAATTAAAACCATCTTTAGATAAAATGGTTTTTGAGGAAAAAAATATCAAAAAAATCCGATTTAATTAACAAAAATCTGATTTTTTTTTAAATCATGGATTTTATTCACCCTGGGAAACATTGTAAAACATGCCCTGGGATGGAGAATTAAGCAGTTCAACAGTCCAGATTGTACCCTGGGGTATGCCTCACACCTGCTCTCTCCTGGGACCCAGCATGGCACCATTGGGCTTTCATCATCCTGATCCTGAAAGGCAAGCTGAGCATTGCAAACCAGAGAAGAGGAACTCGTCGACATCCTCAACTCCACCGATGTTGGTTTTGGCTAAATCCTGAAGTCCCCCTGGCATGGGAGACTTGAGGTTCTGCTGTCAGCCTTCTCCTCGTGCATCTTTTTCCTTCCCAATGGTCAGAGGTGAAAGTAACTTAAAGGACTTAGCACAGGGGTGAGGAAAGTTTTTGGCCTGAGGGCCACATCGGGGTTGTAAAATTCTATGGAGGGGCAAATAGGAAAGGCTGTGCCTCCCCAAACAGCCTGTCCTGCTCCCTATCTGCCCCCTTCCACTTCCCACCCCCTGATTGCCCCCCTCAGAATCCCGAGGAGTGTCTCCCAGGGCAGAGCCCCCAGTCTGGCCAGGGCCCCTTCTCAGCCCTGCCCCAGGGGGGGCCTGCTCGGAGGGAAGGTAAGAGAGACCTCTCCACACCCCCGTCACACCTGGGCTGCAGCGGGAGTAGGATAAAGAGGTATAGGGGGTGAGGGCAGGTGGGGGGGGCAGAAGGCGGGTGCTCGGGATGTGGGGGGCAGGCTGGGATGTGGGCGGGGGTGCACTGAAGGGAACATGGGGCGATGCAGGGGGATCGCGGGGATTGTGGAGCTGAGGGGAGTGAGGCTGGAATGGGAGAAGATGTGAGTGTGGGGCACTGCAATGGAAGGGGGGATGTGGGGAGTCTTGCGGGAGAAGAGGGAGAGATGTGATATAAAATTATTCTACTTAACTGACAAGGGGGCAAATTTATCACATACATACTGGGTCAGCTATAGGTTGTCTTAACTCAGGAAGATTACCACCCAAAGGTCAGGGACGACCCAGAATCTGTACAGAGGACATTTGTAACTATTTTTGCCACTCATAACCCTACGTGGCAAGATATCCAAGTTCTTTTAAAAACTCAACTTTCTGAGAAAGAAAGGAAACAAGTGCTCAGTCGAGCTCAGGATTCTATAGGTGATTTACCCCCTCCGCCACCAGGACGGAATGCCCTGAAAGCAGGAGATGTAACCGGGGGTGATCCTAACTGAGATTACAACAATGCTGGAGATCAATGTAAGTTAACCTCTTTCAAGACTGTAATTTTAGACGGAATCAAGAAGGCTGGGCAAAGAACTACTAATTGGAGGAAAGTAACTTCTGTCCATCAAGGCCCAGATGAACACCCCTCAGATTATTATGAAAGACTAATGAAAGCTCCTAGGTTGTTTGGGGGTTTAGATCCTGAGGCAGAAGCAAACGTGCCAGTGATAAGAGGATTGTTTGAAGACCAGGCTGTGGAAGATATAAGGAGGAGATTAAATGATGTGGAAGGATTTGCAGGGATGCCTCTCTCTCAGGCCTGGTCTACACTACGGGTTTAGGTCGACTTTAGCAGCGTTAAATCGAATTAAGCCTGGACACGTTCACACGACGAAGCCCTTTCTTTCGACTTAAAGGGCCCTTTAAACTGGTTTCTTTACACCACCTTCGATGAGGGGATTAGCGATAAAATCGGCCTTTGCGGGTCGGAATTGGGGTAGTGTGGACGGAATTCGACGTTATTGGCCTCCGGGAGCTATCCCACAGTGCTTCATTGTGACCACTCTGGACAGCACTCTCAACTCAGATGCACTGACCAGGTAGACAGGAAAAGACCCGCGAATGTTTGATTTTCATTTCCTTTTGTCCAGCGTGGAGAGCACAGGTAACCATGCAGAGCTCATCAGCACAGTAACCGAGATGGAGTTCCAGGATCACAAAAGAGCTCCAGCATGGACCGAACGGGAGGTATGGGATCTGCTCGCCATATGGGGAGATGAATCAGTGCTAGCTGAACTCCGTAGCAGTAAAAGAAATGGCAAAGTATTAGAAAAGGTCTCCAAGGCCATAAAGGACCGAGGCCATAACAGGGACACACAGCAGTACCGTGTGAAAATTAAGGAGCTACGGCAAGCCTACCACAAAGCCAGAGAAGCAAATGGAAGGTCCGGGGCAGAGCCGCAAACTTGCCGCTTCTACGCGGAGCTGCATGCCATTCTAGGGGGTGCAGCCACCACTACCCCAACCGTGTGCTATGACTCCGTCAATGGAGAAACACACAGGGAAGAGGGTTTGGGGAACAAGGAAGATGAGGATGGAGGTAATGTAGGTAGCTCACAGCAGCAAGGAAGCAGAGAAACCGGTTTCCCCAACAGCCAGGATATGTTTGTCACCCTGGACCTGGAACCAGTAACCCCGAACTCACCCAAGACCCTGAGGGCACACAGGAGACCTCTGGTGAGTGTACCTTTGTAAATATTACACATGGTTTAAAAGCAAGCGTGTTTAATGATTAATGATTAATTTGCCCTGGCAATCACGGCCAGTACAGCTACTGGAAAAGTCTGTTAACGTGTATGGGGATGGAGCGGAAATCCTCCAGGGACATCTCCAGAAAGCTCTCCTTCATGTACTCCCAAAGCCTTTGCAAAAGGTTTCTGGGGAGGGCTGCCTTATCCCGTCCGCCCTGGTAGGACACTTTACCACGCCAGGCCAGTAGCACGTAGTCTGGAATCATTGCATAACAAAGCATGGCAGTGTATGGTCCCAGTGTTTGCTGGCATGCAGACAACATCCATTCCTTATCTCTCTTTGTTATCCTCAGGAGAGTGATATCATTCACGGTCACCTGGTTGAAATGGGGTGATTTTATTAAGGGGACATTCAGAGGTGCCCGTTCCTGCTCTTCTGAACAGAAATGTTCCCCGCTGTTAACCACGCGGTGGGGGGAGGGGTGAAGTGATCATCCCAGAGAATCAGGTGTGTGTGTGTTGGGGTGGTTTACTTGGGTTTGTGCTGCATGTTAACCCAGAAACCGCAGCCCCTCCTTTTACATTGAAAACCCATTTTAAATGGCCAACCCAATTCATCCTTGATATGGGAAATGAGGGCGCTGCTGTTTGAAACCATTCCCACATGTTAAGAAGGTTAAAAAAGCCAAAAGACTGTGGCTTACCATGGCTGTCTGCAAGCCAAAATCTGTTGCCTGGCACTGCGTGAGTGATCTCTCATACCAAACCGGTAGACCCTCACTATAAGAGGAAAAATGCGACCTTGTAATGAAAGAGTGTACCCATTGTTCTCTAAAATGTGTCTTTTTTAACCACCTCTCTCTTCTCCTCCACCAGCTGCAAACGTTTCTCCTTCACAGAGGCTAGTGAACATTAGAAAGAGAAAACGGAGGACGCGGGACGATATGTTCACGGAGCTCCAGATGTCCTCCCACGCTGATAGAGCACAGCAGAATGCGTGTAGGCAGTCAATGTCAGACATGAGAAAAGCACAATATGAACGAGAGGAGAGGTGGCTGGCTGAATGGCGGGATGAACAGAGCAAGTGGCGGGCTGAAGATGATAGGTGGCGTCAGCTTGCAGACAGAAGGCAAGAGTCAATGCTCCGTCTGCTGGAACATCAAAGTGATATGCTCCAACGTATGGTTGAGCTGCAGGAAAGGCAGCAGGAGCAGAGACCGCCGCTACAGCCCCTGTGTAACCAACAGCCCTCCTCCCCAAGTTCCATAGCCTCCTCACCCAGACACCCAAGAACACGGTGGGGGGGGCCTCCGGCCACCCAGTCACTCCACCCCAGACGATTGCCTAAGCATCAGAAGGCCAATTATCCCCGTACTTGTGTGAGGAATTAATAAAGAATGCATGAATGTGAAATAACAATGACTTTATTGCCTCTGCAAGCGGTGCTCGAAGTGGGGAGGGGAGGGTGGGGTGGTTGGTTTACAGGGAAGTAGAGTGAACCGGGTAGGGGGGGCGGAGGGTTCATCAAGGAGAAACAAACAGAAGTTTCACACCGTAGCCTGGCCAGTCACAAAACTCATTTTCAAAGCTTCTCTGATGCGCACCGCGCCCTGCTGTGCTCTTCTAACCGCCCTGGTGTCTGGCTGCGCGTAATCAGCGGCCAGGCGAGTTGCCTCAACCTCCCACCCCGCCATAAATGTCTCCCCCTTACTCTCACAGATATTGTGGAGCGCACAGCAAGCAGCAATAACAATGGGGATATTCTTTTCGCTGAGGTCTGAGCGAGTCAGTAAGCTGCGCCAGCGCGCTTTTAAACGTCCAAATGCACATTCCACCACCATTGGGCACTTGCTCAGCCTATAGTTGAACAGGTCCTGACTCCTGTCCAGGCTGCCTGTGTACGGCTTCATGAGCCATGGCATTAAGGGGTAGGCTGGGTCCCCAAGGATCACGATAGGCATTTCAACATCCCCAACGGTTACTTTCTGGTCCGGGAAGAAAGTCCCTTCCTCCAGTTTTCGAAACAGACCAGAGTGCCTGAAGACGCGAGCATCATGTACCTTTCCTGGCCATCCTACGTTGATGTTGGTGAAACGTCCCTTGTGATCCACCAGGGCTTGCAGCAGCATTGAAAAGTACCCCTTGCGGTTTATGTACTCGGTGGCTTGGTGCTCCAGTGCCAAGATAGGGATATAGGTTCCGTCTATGGCCCCACCACAGTTTGGGAATCCCATTGCAGCAAAACCATCCACTATTGCCTGCACATTGCCCAGAATCACTACCCTTGATATTATCAGGTCTTTTATTGCCCTGGGAACTTGGATCACAGCAGCCCCCACCGTAGATTTGCCCACTCCAAATTGATTCCCGAGTGACCGGTAGCTGTCTGGCTTTGCAAGCTTCCACAGGGCTATCACCACTCGCTTCTCAACTGTGAGGGCTGCTCTCATCCTGGTATTCTGGCACTTCAGGGCAGGGGAAAGCAAGTCACAAAGTTCCATGAAAGTGCCCTTATGCATGCGAAAGTTTTGCAGCCACTGGGAATCGTCCCACACCTGCAGCACGATGCGGTCCCACCAGTCTGTGCTTGTTTCCCGTGCCCAGAGTCGGCGTTCCACGGCATGAACCTGCCCCAGTAACACCATGATTTCCACATTGCTGGGGCCTGTGCCTTGTGAGAGGTCTATGTCCATGTCAATTTCCTCATCACTCTCTTCGCCGTGCTGGAATCGTCTCCTCGGCTGGTCCGGGTTTCGCCTTGGCGTGTCCTGGCTCTGCACATACTCCAGGACAATGCGTGTGGAGTTCATAGTGCTCATAAATGCCACGGTGATCTGAGCGGGCTCCATGATCCCAGTGCTAGCTATGGCGCCTGGTCTGATAAAAGGCGCGAAACTAGTATCTGACGGACCAAGAGAAGGAGGGAGGGCGGGAGGGCCGAGTGACGACATGGCGTACAGGTACAGGGAATTAAAATCAAGAAAGGTGGCTGTGCATCAGGGACAAACACTAACAACTGTCACACAGAATGGTCTCCCCAAAGATTAAACTGAAAACCCTGGGTTTAGCAGGCCGTTGATTTCCCGGAGGGAGGGGAAGCAAATGAATACAGAACAAATCTATTTTTTACATCTTAAGCTGGCAGTCGACGGTGCAGCATGACTGATAGCCTCTGCAGTACGATGATGATGGATACCAGTTGTAATATACCATCTTCTACCAAAAGGCAAGGTGCTGCTGCTGTGTAGCAATGCAGCCCCATGTCTGCCAGCCCCATGTCTGCCAGCACCCAGATCGCCCTCAGCCTCTTCTGGGTGCTTAGCAGACAATATTGGGCAATTGGCAGAAAATAGCATACTACGACTGATAGCCATCATCATCGAGACAGTAGCATGTCTGCCCAGGTGCCCATGATTGACAGCCACTCCAGTACAACGATGATGGTTACCAATCATAATATACCATCTTCTACCAAAAGGCAAGGGGCTGGTGCAATGCAGCCTTACGGCTGCCAGCCCCACAGCTATTAGTCATGCTACACCGCCAAAAGGCAGTTAGCAGCTGTTGCTGTGTAGCAATACAGTCCCACGTCTGCCGGCACCCAGATGACATATGGTGACGGTGAGCTGAGCTGAGCGGGCTCCATGCTTGCCGTGGTATGTTGTCTGCACAGGTAACCCAGGTAAAAAGGCGCGAATCTATTGTCTGCCGTTGCTCTGACGGAGGGGGAGGGGCCTGACGACATGTACCCAGAACCTCCCGCGACACTGTTTTGCATCATCCGGGCATTGGGATCTCAACCCAGAATTCCAATGGGTGGCGGAGACTGCGGGAACTGTGGGATAGCTGTGGGATAGCTACCCATAGTGCAATGCTCCGGAAGTCGATGCTAGCCTCGGTACTGTGGACGCGGTCCGCCGACTAGAGCACTTAGAGCATTTTATGTGGGGACACACACAATCGGCTGTATACAACCGATTTCTATAAAACCAGCTTCTATAAATTTGACCTAATTTCGTAGTGTAGACATACCCTCAGATAGTGGCTATTGCCACCAGAGTGTTTAATGGGAGAGAAGCCCGACAAAAGGCTGAGAGTGTGAAGGAAGAAAAGGGGAATATAAGAATGTTGGTGGTTGTATTGAAGAGAGCAGAGCCTGGCGTTGGCAGAGGCTGAGGAAGAGGACAAGGGTTCGTTAGTAGAGCGGACCCCGTAAAGGGGGGGTCCAGAGGACTTTTAATTTGTTTTTACTGTCATCAAGAAGGGCACATGAAGAGAAATTGTAAACTGAGAGCCCAGGAACAACCTAAACCTCCCCAAGATGTCAATATGGACCAAAGTCCAGCTTCGACACCGCCCAATCAACCCTTCCAGGGGGTGATGCAGGATGGGGCACTTTATGACTGACTGGATGAAGCGGGTCCACTTGTTCTGTTGCCCAGTACTTTCCTTATTCCATAATGATCCCCTAATTCCTTTGATGATTGGAGGAAAACAGTATGATTGCTTATTAGATACAGGAGCCACCCTCTCCACCCTTACTGATTTGGATCTTCCTAAGAGTGACAAAATCAAACGTGTTATGGGACTCAAAGGATAGAACAGGGCATTTTACTTCCCTGCCACTCGCCCTGTAACATGCCCATCTTGCCAGTAAAAAAAGCTTAAACCTGAGGCCCAAAGGAACACTGTTTGGAGAGTTATACAGGACCTCAAAGCTATAAACAATTACATAATCCCTAGACATCCTGTAGGTCCTAATCCCCTGCTATATTTTCAGCTGCCTTGCATAAAGATTTGTAAGATATAATTCTCCCAGGACAGTCCATGTTGCTTTTGTACGTGGATGATCTTTTATTATGCTCAGAAACACAAGAGACTAATAAGGAGGACTCGATAGAGCTTTTATGTGCCTTAGCAATGAAAGGACACAAGGTGTCACCCTCAAAGACTCAATATTGCTCAGAGGAGGTGAAATATTTAGGGCACATACTAAAACCAGGAAAGAGAAGCCTTGCTCAGGAAAGTATAAGTGCCATTTTAAATGTACCCCAGCCCAAGACAAAGAGACAGTTAAGAGGGTTCCTCGGCACGGCAGGATTCTGTAGGTCCTGGATTCCTGGGTATGGGGAAATGTCAAAACCACTAGTGCAGATAACCACCAAGGATAAACCTGACCCAGTGAAATGGACTAAAGATGCTACCAAATCCTTTGAGAGCATCAAAACAGCCCTTCCATCGGCACCTGCCATGGGACTCCTGGATTATAGTAAACCTTTTACCTTATTCATTCAATAAAGGGCAGGGGTGGCCTCTGGTGTTCTTACACAAGCTTTAGGATCACAGCAACGGCCTGTGGCCTATTTTTTAGCACTACTGGATCCTGTTGCAAGAGAAGCAGTAGAAGGTCTTAAAGCTCTAGCTGCTGCAGCTTTGTTAGTTGAGAAAGCTCAAGAGTGGGTACAAAGACACCACCTAGTGGGAAAAGTTCCACGTGCTGTTACTCTCCTTTTAAATCAACCAAATACCCAACATTTCACTAATGAAAGATTGACTAGAGGATTAGTGGATGGTGCAGACCTTGCCTGGACTGAAACTTACATTCACTCGGAAGGGACCCCTGGATAAGCTCCCCAGCGAGGGAGTGACGCTTGTTGGCCGACTGGCAAGGCCAACCCAAAGTAGATGACTACGGGGCAGCCAAGGCCCTAAACAACTGATATCAGAGTTTTCAACGGATATAGAAGATTGGACTGTATTATTTGGATTAGCATTTATTGCTCCTTTTTTCTTTTATTTGTTGGTATTTTAACCTATTGTGAAAATGTTTCCTCTGTTAATTTTGTTGACTTCTCCTTCCCTTTCTTATGAGCATAATAATTTCATTAGATTTAGCCATGTAGTGAGGAATAGAATCCCAGAACGGAGGAATAACTCATGTTGGGTGTGCACCTTGGTGCCTCCCGATGCGGAACGAGGACTTTCTTTCCTTCCTATCCCTTTAACGGCTGCAAATATTACTCGTTCAAAGGTGTATGTTACTCCCCATCGGGCTACGACTCAGACCTAGCAACAAGAAGGTATAAGCCCTAATTCCGGGTATTTGTTAACCTTCAAGGCGCAGGGTGAGTGGTGTCTCCTGGGGAATGGGCCAGGCCTGTTTTTAGGAAACAGTACTTGCAAATACTATGTGGGCCCGGGTGGTGATGGAGAGTGGGTCGCTCCCCTCGTTTATTGTTTTGACACCACTGACGACGTTAACCGTAAGAGTGTCTGCGCCAATAGTGTCTGCTATGAAATCTGCACCATGGTATGGGAAAACGCCGATGGAAAAATGTCTATCTGCAGACAGAAATATAGAGACGGAGACGTCTCCTCAGAGCACGGGCCTATTGGGTTTACGGGATGTTATACTTCCCTCTTACAAAAGCATTGGGAGTGACACGGGATGCTCCTCCCGGCCCTGTTCCCGCAGGGTTCGGTTCTTACTGGGTGTGTGGGAATAAAGCCTATCATACCCGTCCAGTACACTTCTCAGGTTCTTGTCATCTTGCCTGGTTGTTACCCCCCTCTCGTATTGTAAAACAATTACATAAAGGCAAGATTAGAAATGTAAGGGATACTAGCAAACCTCAAGCTGAAGAGGATGCAGCCCTTGAACCAATGACGTGGGCAACATTCCCTAGTAATCGCAGACTTAGGAGAGGGGTTATAAGACTCCAGGGTATTTTAGAAATTATGGCTAATGAAACTGCTACCAGAGTTGCAAATCAAGCCACTGAGCTTAAGCAACTTAGACAGTTACCTTTACGAAATCGTATAGCTTTAGATATTATTTTGGCAGCTCAAGGAGGAACTTGTGCCCTCATAGGGCAAGAGTGTTGTGTATTTGTGAATGACATCTACAAAGACACCTTTGACAGAGCAGCCCACTTAAGAGACATCACCCGAGACAGGTCTGATGAAGGTAGCTGGACACATGATCGGTTTGATGGTTTATTTTCCTGGTTCCCTTCTCTAACAGGCTGGCTAAAGGGACTCCTGAAAGGAGGTGTTATGATTTTACTGATGATTGTGTTTATTTTGTTTTTCATGTTTCAATTGTCCATGTGCATAATATCTAAATCTGCTAGGGCAACTAGCAAATCGAAGGGAATATTTCTCTCTGTACAAGGAAGACGGGTTTTGGCAAAGGCAAGAACCACGCCATATGCCAATATTCTGACCCCTACGTATTTGCTGTAACGCTCCTACTGCTGGGAAAAATATGATCATGAGCCCATTATATGGGTCATGATCAAAGGGGGGAAATTGATATAAAATTATTCTACTTAACTGCCAGGGGGCAAATTTGCCACATACACACAGGGTCAGCTATAGGTTGTCTTAACTCAGGAAGTTCCTTCGAGAGGAAATGTAGCCAAACTCCAAACCTACAGATAGTGGAACTCCCTGTACCTGTGTCCTGTACATAACTAACTGCTTGGTTTGCAAAACAAGCAAGGAGGAAGGGACAAGTATATGAACAATAAGGGGTCACAAGAGGGGCAGATATATGTAACTTGCTAATAATGAATGGTGATGATAGGAAATTTTGGCCAATCATAGAGCGATGGATTATCATAGTCAACTGCATATAATGCTTTGGTGTAAGTTTTTTCTTTGTTCTTGCTGACTTATGAGCTCGAACCCAAATGCAATTGAAATAAACGGATCACCCCTCCCGGGGCTTCTTGCTTCGCTAGCTGTGTCCATCTCTTCTTATTCCTCAGCTAGAATGGACAGAGATTTCTACCACAGATGCAAAGGCAGCTTCTCCGCCCCATGGGACACGATGGGGGATGGGCGGAGAGAAGCTTTTCTCCTCCTGGAACTAGTCAAACCATCTTTGGGAGTGATCAGGGGACAAACCCCTCAGGACACAGAAGGTACAAGGCAAACCCCCCACCCCCAGACACACACAAACCCAGCTCCCAGTGTGTTATGGTCAGACACACCTGTGCTGGTGGGGTCTGTGTCTCATGAGTTTTGGGGTTTGCCCGGGACCCTGATCTGATTTCACTGCAAGATAAAGACCTCAGCCACACTGGAATCAGACCAGAGTCACTGCTGGGTCGGGGAGGCGGGGGGAGGATGAGTGCAGATGGACCAATGGGATCAGCCTCTGGCTGCCTGTCCCTGGGGGCTGCCGGGGGAGTCCAGGGCAGCTCATTCTTCAGGTGTTGCCACCAGAGGGCTCCGGCTGTTGCTAAGGGAGAGGGGTTTACACTGCAATGGGGAACAATCCCCCAAAGGGCCCCTTTGATTCTTCAATTTTTCTAGTGTTTGGCTCAGAGTTGCTGTTACTGGAAGGGTCTGAAGAGCCTGGGGGGGATGTGGAAGTGTGAAAATGGAAAAGGGGATTTGCAGGAGCCATCTTAGTGTTGTTAAGAGACAGAGCAGAAGAAAGGCTAACCTTAACCCTAACATCTCGAGATTTGTAGAAGCTGGGATAGTGCGAGGCGGATGGGAAACTACGTGGGAACCTGTTTTCTAACCTTGCTTTAAGATGAGAATGGACTGCTGACTAAGATAATGGGAAGGACAATGTATAAACAAGATTCAGCTGTATCCAATGACATATGTGACCTGCCTAAGGAAGGAGACCCCCCCATCCGTAGCCTTCCCCTGAAATTGCTTGAAATAAACTGCCTCTGACTTGCTGATAAGAAGCATGAAGAGTGAAGACTCTGTTTCTTCCACAGGAATCTGGGGATGACATGGAATGAAGCCCCTTCTGTAACCTTCCCTCTCCCCCTGACAGGCTGAGGAATCACATCCACATTTTGTTCCAGATTGTCCTGTCTTCCAAGAGACGGGGAAAGGGAATGGCTGTGATTCAGCCAGATCAGGTAGGGGATTTTCAAGGAGCTGCTGGGCAGAGGGAGGGAGAGGAAGGGCAGAGACAAGGTGTGATAAACCTGCTGATTTTCTGAGTAGGCCCATTGGTGGCGGGGGAGGCGAGAGGGGACATACTCCCATTTCTCAAAAAGGATATAACCCCCCTCGGCAGATTACAATGTCAGAGTTATTTCTGAGGCTGTGGATGGCGTTGCATTCTATACGGCTGAGGTTATGGGGCAAGTGATGATGTATGTTCACAATTTAAGCCTGTGCACGTCTGTGGAAGCACTCTGTGTAGAAGTCCAGTCTGTCATTTCGACCATCAGAAGGAGTCCACACAGAATTCTTCTTCTTCTAGTGTTGGTAGGAGAGTTGCTTTGGGTCAGTGTGCTGTTCCATGGTGTGTTGAAAATATTCCTTGAGTCGGAGACAACAAAAGTAGGCTTCCAGATCACCACAGAATTGTATCATATGTGGGCGGGTGGTGGGGCAGAAAGAGAGTCCCCGAGATAGGACAGACTCTTCTGCTGGGTTAAGTGTGTGGTTGGATAGATTAACAGTATTGTTGGGTGAGTTAAGGGTACCCTTGTTGAAGCCCCTGTGGCAGGTAGGAGTTTAGATCCTTTACTGCCCTTAATAGGTGTCAGAAAATAAACACAGGAGAGAGACCCCATAAGTGTTTGGACTGTGGGAAAGGTAAGGGCATCAGAAAATAAACACAGGAAAGAGACCCCATAAGTGTTTGGACTGTGGGAAAGGATTCACAGAGAGATCAGCACTTCTTACACTTATAACAAATCAAAGGATCCACTCAGGTGAGAGACCTCATCAGTGCTTGGACTGTGGGAAAAGCTTCATTCAGCGATCACTCCTCATTAAAAGTCAGAGAATCCACAGAGGTATGAGAGACTCTAGGAATAGCCTGACTGCAGGATTCAATTTGACTTCACACCTCAGTGACCCACACAGTAGAGAGGCCTTGAATGTGCAGGATGCTTCATTAGGTGCTCCTGGAGTATCAAGCATCTAGAAATCCGTACAGGTAAGAAACCGCTGAGATGTTCTCAGTGCTGAAAATGCTCCAAGTGGAGCTAACACCATGTTGGACATCAGAGACTCCCCCATACAGCAGGGAAATTCTCTCAGGGCCCTGACTAGGCCATAGTAACAACCCCATTTCCTCGTTCCCACACACGTACGGGGCTTTTGGCTCCCAAGCATCCAGTTGACAGTCGCTGGGGTGAGGGTCTAGCAGCAGCCAAGCATCAGCTGGTCAGTAACCCACTGGCTCTGCCTGGTCTAAGCAAACCCCAGACAAAGGAGGAGAAGATCCGATCAGCCCCTCCTCCCTGTTGCAGTCCTGGCTGCTGAGCTGATGGGCCACAGGTCGGGGAAGAGAGAGAGAGAAACTCCTCCAGCAGCTCTCTCTGCCTGGCTGAAGTTACCCCCTCTCCCTTTCCCTCCCAACCAGGATCCCCCTGCCATGGAGATGAGGAGAAGAACACTTGGGCCAGGCCCCACCTTCACTCTGGACACCTGTACCCATCCCCTCTTTTCCACCGGCCCCTGAGCTGGGTTCCCCCTCTGACTTGAGCTGTTCCCTTTTGGGCAAGTGTCCCTGGGGGCTGGTAATTCCTCCCCTCCCCAAATCCCCCAGGGTGCTGGGCTCTGGGGGAATCAAATGTTAAGGGACAAGGACTTTGGGTTCTGTGGATGTCAACCTAGGTCAACCTTGTTGACAGGGCAGGCAGGCC
Organism: Trachemys scripta elegans; assembly: GCF_013100865.1. Lineage (NCBI taxonomy): Eukaryota > Metazoa > Chordata > Testudines > Emydidae > Trachemys > Trachemys scripta. The sequence continues at coordinate 39,275,976 of NC_048311.1, read as the reverse complement.
AATGAGGGAGTCAGGGGCCATTCTGGGAGCTGGAACTGCCTGCCAGAGAAGGGCAGAGCTAAGGGCAGAGGAGCAGCCAGAGATGGGTTGGAGGCAGATCAGCAGAAGCACTGATTCAGAGGGTTTCTGGGTCTGGAGCAGTCTGGGTGTGGTGAGCAGCTGGGGAGAGCAAGGGGGGACCCTGGGCAGCATCGGATGACAGTCCTTCAGTGAGAGTGCCTCCAGGACTGTCTGGATATGTGTACTCCTACTCAGACCATACGCCACCAGCACTCCCAGCTATCTCCGTGACACCACAGATTTCCTGAGAAAACTACAATTCATTGGTGACCTCCCAGAAAACACCATCCTAGCCACCATGGATGTCGAGGCTCTCTACACAAACATCCCACACACAGATGGAATACAAGCTGTCAGGAACAGTATCCCTGATGATGACACAGCACAACTTATTGCTGAGCTCTGTGACTTTATCCTCACGCACAATTATTTCAAATTTGGTGACAATATATACCTCCAGACCAGTGGCACTGCTATGGGCTCCCGCATGGCCCCACAATATGCCAACATTTTTATGGCTGACCTGGAACAACACTTCCTTAGCTCTCGTCCATTCATGCCCCTTCTCTACCTATGCTACATTGATGACATCTTCATCATCTGGACCTATGGGAAGGAGACCCTGGAAGAATTCCACCATGATTTCAACAGCTTCTACCCCACCATCAACCTCAGCATGGACCAATCTACACAGGAGGTCCACTTCCTAGACACCACCGTACAAATAAGCGATGGCCACATTAACACCACCCTATACCGAAAACCCACCGACCGCTACGCCTACCTTCATGCCTCCAGCTTCCACCCTGGTCACACCACACGATCCATCGTCTACAGCCAAGCACTGAGGTACGATCGCATCTGCTCCAACCCCTCAGACAGAGACCAACACCTACAAGATCTTCACCAAGCATTCTCAAAACTACGATACCCACACAAGGAAATAAAGAAACAAATCAACAGAGTAAGACGTGTACCCAGAAGCCTCCCACTACAAGACAGGCCCAAAAAAGAAACCAACAGAACTCCACTGGCCATCACCTACAGTCCTCAGCTTAAACCTCTCCAACGCATCATCAGTGATCGACAACCCACCCTGGACAATGATCCCTCACTTTCACAGACCTTGGGAGGCAGGCCAGTCCTCGCCCACAGACAACCCGCCAACCTTAAGCATATTCTCACCAGCAACCACGCACCGCACCATAACAACTCTAACTCAGGAACCAACCCATGCAACAAACCTCGATGCCAACTCTGCCCACATATCTACACCAGCAACACCATCACAGGACCTAACCAGATCAGCTACAACATCAGCGGCTCATTCACCTGCACGTCCACCAATGTTATATATGCCATCATGTGCCAGCAATGCCCCTCTGCTATGTACATTTGCCAAACTGGACAGTCACTACGCAAGAGGATAAATGGACACAAGTCAGATATCAGGAATGGCAATATACAAAAACCTGTAGGAGAACACTTCAACCTCCCTGGCCACACAATAGCAGATGTAAAAGTAGCCATCTTGCAGCAAAAAAACTTCAGGACCAGACTCCAAAGAGAAACTGCTGAGCTCCAGTTCATTTGCAAATTTGACACCATCAGATCAGGATTAAACAAAGACTGTGAATAGCTTTCCAACTACAGAAGCAGTTTCTCCTCCCTTGGTGTTCACACCTCAACTGCTAGCAGAGAACCTCACCCTCCCTGATTGAACAAACCTCGTTATCTCCATACTGATTTATACCTGCCTCTGGAGATTTCCATTACTTGCATCTGAAGAAGTGAGGTTCTTACCCACGAAAGCTTATACTCCCAATACTTCTGTTAGTCTTAAAGGTGCCACAGGATCCTCTGTTGCTTTTTGTCAGTAGACAGGATACTGGGCTAGATGGACCTTTGGTCTGACCCGGTACGGCCTTTCTTATTTTCTTATGTTCTTATGTTCATGTTTTCCTTTCTCCTTTCCCATTTTTTCCTTAATTTTTTTTATTACTTGCTGTTTAATAAACCATATTTGTTCTGAACTCTATGCAGTGCTGAATGGCCACATCAGGGATCAGATTTCAGAACAGCAGCCGTGTTAGTCTGTATCCGCAAAAAGAACAGGAGTACTTGTGGCACCTTAGAGACTAACAAGTTTATTAGCGCATAAGCTTTCGTGGACTACAGCCCACTTCTTCGGATGCATATAGAGTGGAATAAATATTGAGGAGATATATATACACACATACAGAGAGCACAAACAGGTGGGAGTTGTCTTACCAACTCTGAGAGGCCAATTAAGTAAGAGAAGAAAAAAAACTTTTGAAGTGATAATCAAGATAGCCCAGTACAGACAGTTTGATAAGAAGTGTGAGAATACTTATAAGGGGAGATAGATTCAATCTTTGTAATGGCTCAGCCATTCCCAGTCTTTATTCAATCCTGAGTTGATTGTGTCTAGTTTGCATATCAATTCTGGCTCAGCAGTCTCTCATTGGAGTGTGTTTTTGAAGTTTTTCTGTTGTAATATAGCCACCCGCAGGTCTGTCACTGAATGACCAGACAGGTTAAAGTGTTCTCTCACTGGTTTTTGAGTATTATGATTCCTGATGTCAGATTTGCGTCCATTAATTCTTTTGCGTAGAAACTGTCCGGTTTGGCCAATGTACATGGCAGAGGGGCATTGCTGGCACATGATGGCATATATCACATTGGTAGATGTGCAGGTGAACGAGCCCCTGATGGTATGGCTGCTGTGATTAGGTCCTATGATGATGTCACTTGAATAGATATGTGGACAGAGTTGGCATCGGGCTTTGTTACAAGGATAGGTTCCTGGGTCAGTGGTTTTGTTCAGTGATGTGTGGTTGCTGGTGAGTATTTGCTTTAGGTTGGGGGGTTGTCTGTAAGCGAGGACATGTCTGTCTCCCAAGATCTGTGAGAGTAAAGGATCATCTTTCAGGATAGGTTGTAGATCTCTGATGATGCGCTGGAGAGGTTTTAGTTGGGGGCTGAAGGTGACAGCTACTGGTGTTCTGTTATTTTCTTTGTTGGGCCTGTCTTGTAGGAGGTGACTTCTGGGTACTCATCTGGCTCTATCAATCTGTTTTTTCACTTCAGCAGGTGGGTATTGTAGTTTTAAGAATGCTTGATAGAGGTCTTCTAGGTGCTTGTCTCTATCTGAGGGATTGGAGCAAATGCGGTTATATCTTAAAGCTTGGCTGTAGACAATGGATCATGTGGTGTGTCCTGGATGGAAGCTGGAGGCATGTAGGTAAGTGTAGTGGTCAGTAGGTTTCCGGTATAGGGTGGTATTTATGTGACCATCGCTTATTAGCACAGTAGTGTCAGGGATGCGTCCGGAGTGAAGAGAGTCCCTAGGGCGAATGGAGAGAGGCAAAGGCACTAGGTCAGCCTCGTTGACCGGGCAGGCAGGCCAATGAGGGAGTCAGGTGCTAATTCTCTGTGTGAGCTGGAGCTGCCTGCCAAAGAAGGGCAGAGCTAAGGGGAGAGGAGCAGCCAGAGCTGGGTTGGAGGCAGAGCAGCAGAAGCACTGATGCAGAGGGAGGCTGGGTCTGGAGCAGTCTGGAGCTGGGGGTGGTGAGCAACTGGGGAGAACGAGTGGGGACCCTGGGCAGCGTGGGATGACATCATGTTTTCCATTTCCCCTTTCCCATTTTTTCCTTAATTTTTTGTATTACTTGCTGTTTAATAAATCGTATTTGTTCTGAACTCAATGCAGTGCTGAATGGCGACATCAGGGATGAGTCCGGAGTGAAGAGAGCACCCCAGAGTGGAGATACGACACCCTAGCCTCTGTCCTGAGTGATCGCAACAAAATTGGGGATAAAGACCCCGCAGGAACCTTGGGGCCAGCCTTGTCGGGGTTTCAGACACCATAGTGGAACGGGAGTCCTCGAGGTCAGGCAGGTCTCCAGGTAAAGGGAGTGGGAGTGAGGACTCAGCTCCTTTTGCTATTCCATACTATCAGGGTGGTGTATAAACCAGTAAAGTTCCCCACAATAGTAAGACCGTTTCCCCCGCTTACCTCTGTGCATATGTTTGGTTTCTCCTAAAGTTAGTTAGGATGTTAGAGGAAAGTTTCAGAGCAGCCACCAGTGAGAGTTGCTGGCCACACTCTGAGGCCACCAAATTTGGTTGTGAGAATCCCTGGGCTAGATGCTCATGATGGGGCCTTCTGACCATAGAGCCTGTGAGTGGAACAGAAGCCAGACACAGAGATGCTGCAGCGCGATGGGTTGATCGCTAGGACCCAGGTTGAGGCTGCTCTGGGGGGAGCGATCGCTGGGCTCAGGCCCGGCAGCAGGAAGTGACTCGCAGCCGCTGCGGGGACTCTGGCTCCAGGCTCCTGGCGAGATCCCCGAGCCCCGGAGGCTGGTGCTGGGAGCCCGGAGCCCGGGCTGCAGCCGGGAGAGGGGAATCTCCAGCAGGGCTCTTCCCGCTGCTCCCCAGGAGCCTCTCCCAGGGCAGAGTCCCCAGCCCGGCCAGGCCCCTTCCCGGCCCGGCCCCTGCCCCAGGGGGCCCCGCTCGTAGGGAAGGTGAGAGAGACCCGCTCCCCGTCACCCCCGGGCTGCAGGGGGAGGAGGATAAAGAGTTGCAGGCGGGGTGCGGGGGCGGGTGCTGGGGATGCGGGGGGCAGGCTGGGATGGGGGCGGGGGTGCACTGAAGGGAACATGGGGCGACGCGGTGGGATTGGGTGGATGAGGGGAGCGAGGCTGGAATGGGGGGAAGATGTGTGTCGGGGTCACTGCGAGGGAAGAGAGTGTGTGGGAAGACTGGAGGGGGACAGAGGCAAAAACCCAGGACCCACACTCACACCCTGCTCCCAATGTGTTACTGTCAGACACACCCGTGCTGGTTGGGTCTGTGCAGGTCCGGCTCTATGTTTTTTGCTGCCCCAAGCAAGAAAAAATGTGGTTGCCTCCACCCCGGAGCCCTGGACTCCCCCCCCGCACCCTCCTGCTGCCCCAACCCTGGGTTCTCCCCCCCACCTGCTCCCCGTGCCGCCACAGCTCTTGGCGTCCCCCGACGTGCACCCCACTGCCGCCCCGGCCCTGGGCTCTCTCCCGCCTCCACCTGCACCCTCCTTCCACCCCAGCCTTGGGTCACTGGTAACTTGCTACCAGGATGGGTCATTCAGCAGGAATTTTGGATGTGCACAGAACACAGACAGGATTGGTTCCCATATGGTTACAGAACTGCAGTAAAGTGGAACCATTTTCAGCTTGTGTGATTGGAGGATATCTGGATGCATATTATAAGACTGTCCTACATAAATGAGGAAAAGTTGAGTTGCCTTTATTATTCCTTTGTTCCACTCTTAGTTTCTATGGGGAATTTGCCAATGCAATGTCACTGTCTTCCTTTCACACAAATAAAACTAAAAAAAAAAAAAAAAGAAAAGGCAATGGCTGTTGAAAATAGCAATTCCAGTCCTAATAACCACTGAGAAGCATTTCTTGCTCAATTTTGTCCTACTTTTTCTACAGCAAATTACAGTGGATCAGTATATTTGATTTGGGAAAATTGAAGTAAGAGCTGCCCAAATTGAGCTTGAGCACTCCTGAATTTTGAGGTGTTCAAATCTGGAAGGCAGGTGCTAGATTCCCTTTCTGAATATTAGCTAAATCTGCTTCCATGGCTCAGAAGTGGAAATCCTCCTAAGTGCCTGACACTGTATCTAAAGCTGCCCAGGTCCAGAGCCTCCCCTCCCTTACTTTTCATTTTAAATTCTAGTGGGATCCACATACCTCCCTTGCTAGGTTTGAGATAGAGAGGGGCACTGTCCATTTAGTCCACCCAATTCCTTCTTTGGGGGCTGCAAGTATCTCTAATCCAGTCTGGGGAAGTCTTCTGAAGGGAATATGTGGGCCAAAGCCTTCTACTCCTTGGGCACACTTGTTCCCCATTCACAGTGCCACCCTGCTCAAGCAGTGAGCTCTCTCTTCACAACAAGCTGCAGCATGAGGTTTCAGCTACCATACTCCCTCCCTGTTCCTTTCCTGCTAATAGTGGCCAAGAGAATGCTGGGAAATGTAGTTTTTTTCCTCTTCCAGGGCTGGCTCATAGGCAGAGAGCTAACCAAGGAACTACAGCTCCCAGGGCCCCCTGTTGGTTCTCAGCTCCCAGGCTACCCCAAGCAGCTGCTTGCTTTGCTGGTGCCTAGAGGCACCCCTGGGTCTGTGTCTCATGAGTTTTGGGGTCGCCCAGGGCCCTGGTCTGATTTCTGGGCAGGATTCACATCTCAGCCACACCGGAGTCACTGCTGCTTTGGGCAGGCTGGGAGTGTGGATGGGCCAATGGGATCAGCCTCTGCCTGCCTGTCCCTGGGGGCTGCTGGGGGAGTCCAGGGCAGCTCATTCTTTAGGTGATGCCATCAGAGGGCTCCTGCTGCTCCTAAGGGAGTTTACATGGCAGTGTGGGGAAATCCCCTAAAGTGGCCCCTTTAGTTCTGCTTTTTTTCTAGCATTTGGCTCAGAGATACTGTTACTGGGACGGTCTGAAGAGCCTGGGGGGAAACCGGGGTGTGACATGGACTCCACCCCCTTCTGTAACCTCCCCCATCACCCCTCTCGCCATGACAGGCTGAAGAATCACATCCACCTTTTGCCTCACATGGGTCTCTCTTCCAGGAGACAGGGAAGGGAAATGTCTGTGATGGAGCCAGCTCAGGTAGGGGATTTTCAGGGAGCTCCTGGGCAGGGGCAGGAAGGAGACAGTGTGTGATAAACCTGCTGATTTTCTGAGTGGGCCCATTGGTGACGGGGGAGGGGAGACGGGACATTCCTCAATTTCTCAAAAATGATATAACCCCCTTGCACAAGGCTCCCAGTGCTGGAGTGAGACCCCACTAATCTGAGGCGGCTGTGAAATACAAACGGAAGCTGTTTTGATTCCTGTCCCTGTCCCTGACTCAGAGCTCTGCTTTCCGTATCAGCCTGTGGCTGGCAGGTGTGTGGGAAATGAGAAGACCCTGCCCTGCTCCGTGTGCTGGGTAGGACAAGGAGCTCTCACCTTCTCCCCACCCCCTGAAGCCTCTTGGTTGCTCTAAGGAGGATGCGGGTGGGATTCTGCTACTCTGGCCCTCCCAGAGCTTCCATTTCTTCATCCTTCCTCTCTTGTGACTAGTGAGATTGTGGCTGGAGCAGCAGGTGCTGAGTGGGGGACTTTTGGTGTTTCAGATGCTGGTGACCTTCGAGGAGGTGGCTGTGTATTTCACCCAGGGGCAGGGGGCTCTGCTGGACCCCGCTCAGAGAGCCCTCTACAGGGATGTCATGCAGGAGAACTACGAGACGGTGACCTCGCTGGGTAAGGGATTCCTGTCCCCTCAGATACTAGAAGTAGGGTTACCAGATGACAGAGGTGAAGTATCAGGACACGGGGCGGGCGGAGCAAAAAAACAAACAAAAAAAAAAGCCGGCTGTGGAGCAAAACAAAGAAAACCGCCAGAGCACAGGAAAAATTGGTGGGGGCGGAGAACCCACCTGGAGCTCCATACCCTGACCCCCTCCCCCACACCAGCTTTCCTCCATTCTGTCTCTACCTCCCACTCTCAGGGAGGGAGGGGGCAGCATGCAGAGCCCCTCCCACAGCCAGAGGGACCCACCAGGGGGCCAGGTGAGTCCCAGCAGTGCTAGCCTTACCTAGAGCTGCTCCTAGGAAGCATCGAGCAGGCAGGTCCCGTCCCTCTGGCTCCGAAGGTCGCTCGGGTTGGGTTGAGGGGGGCAGGGGCGGATGGGCTCTCTGCCGGCTGCCGGCGCCTACAAGCCCCGCCCCTGCAGCACGCAGCGGAGACCTCCACGCCGCCTCTGTGCATTCCTGGGGAGTGGTGCTGCAGCACTCTGCAGGCTCCTGCCGGCCGGCAGGTGAGTGCTGGGAGTTCAGCTGTGCTGTCCAGGGCCCAGGAAGAAGAGGTGAGTGGCGCCGGCTTGCGTCCTCCACCAGATGGTCCCCAGATATCGGGAGAAAGTGCTTCCTGACCGATGTAAGTTCAGGGCATGGGACAAATCTCCTAAAATCGGGACTGTCCCGATAATATCGGGACGTCTGGTCACCCTAAGAAGAAGCAGTGGGGTCTGTGTGTCTGAATCTGGTCATGTTCTTCCCTGGTCAGTTAGATCAGAGGTGAGTGGTTCCATAATGCACAGCTGCCGTGTGAGAGAGACTTGCATCTCCGTGCCCTCTCCAGTGGGACATGGGTGTCAAAACCCAATGGACAAGCTAAACCATCCACACCCCTCCAGCTTTCAAAGGGGCATAAATCCAGCATTGTCCTGTCTGTGTTGTTTCTCGGCTGCACATACAATCCCTGTTCACCTCCCTCCTTGGGACTAGCTCCAGCTAGAGAGGGCTCTGGGTTCTGCAGGTTTAGAAAGAGGCAGGGGTTTAACTCCAGAGCTGTGTCTGAATCAGCAAAGCCCCCAGAGTGCACAGATCTTGGGAAAGCCTAGTGAGGGTGTAGTAATAATTCAACCTACCTCCCCAGACAACTTCCTCTGCTCAAGGAGGAAGTGACCATTTACCCATCCTCTTGGATTCCACGTTCCTCCACAAGAGCACAGGGACAGTTTCCACTCACGGAATGTCCTTTCTGACAAGTATTCCACCAATGCTCCATGGATCCCTGATCTGGTCTGATTCCACCCTCTGCACAGGATTCCCCTTTCCCAAACCTGAGCTGATTGCCCGGCTGGAACGAGGGGAAGAGCCGTGGGTGTCCGATCTCCAGGACTGCAAGGAAAGAAGGCTTCCGAGATACACCCGTACAGGTGAGGTCTGACACAGAAACAATCTAGGGAATGAAGGAAGAAGTTGAAAATCCCAAAATATGGTGTGAGTAAGCGCCCTCAGTTCTTCCTCATCTCAGTCAGGACAGGGCTGCAGTCATGAGATATAGCTCACACCATTCCACCCACCCTCTTAGCTGCAGGAGTTTGCTTCCCAGCTTTCCTTCCCTGTGAGTGTTTGGGTGGGATGTGGAGGCAGAATGCAATTGGTCTGTCTTCGTGTTGGGTTTGCCCTCGTTGCTATTCCTCTTTCTCCCAAGCATAATGACTCCTGTCTGGATTGTGTTTCTCCCAGCAGATGCTGAGCGAGGGAGTGAGAATGAGAAAGGGAATCATTATGAGGAAGTTCCCGGGGAAGTGGAACTGCAGGGAACCTTTGTGGGAAGAGCTGAAGGGAATTTTTCCCAGTGCTTGGAGCAGGAAAAGGCCTGGGGAAACTGGCAGAGGTCAGAGAGGCTTCTGGAAAACCACCGAGGGAAGAGAGTGGATGAATCTATTAATGTCGGGGAAGGAGACAAGGATCCCAGAGCACAGCAGACAAATCCCAAGGAAGAGACACCCGGGCACTACCCTCAGTGTGGGAAAGAATTCACTGTGAGATCACAGCTTGTGACACATCAGAAAATCTGTGCTGGAGAGAAACCCTTTCAATGCTTGGACGATGGGAAAAGCTTCAATGAGCTCTCAGATCTTAATAACCATGGCAGCAGCCACACTGGAGAGAAAACCTGTCAATCCCTTGAGTGGGGGAAATGTTTCATTTCGAAGACACAAATAATTAGACATCAGGCAATCCACACAGGAGAGAGACCCCACAAGTGCTTGGACTGTGGGAAAGGTTTCATAAGAAGGTCACACCTAGTTCATCATCAGGCATTACACACAGGATCAAGACCCCACAAGTGCTTGGACTGTGGGAAAAGTTTCATAGAAAGGTCAGACCTTGCTCAACATCAGGCAATCCACACAGGAGAAAGGCCCCACAAGTGCTTGGACTGTGGTAAAAGTTACATAAGAAAGTCAAACCTTGTTAAACATCAGGCATCCCACACAGGAGCGAGACCCCATAAGTGCTTGGACTGTGGGAAAAGTTTCATGGAGAGGTCGAACCTTGTTCAACATCAGACAATCCACACAGGAGCGACACCCCACAAGTGTTTGGACTGTGGGAAAAGTTTCATGCAAAGGTCAGACCATGTTAGACATCAGGCAATCCACACAGGAGAGAGACCCCACACATGCTTGGACTGTGGGAAAAGTTTCATAAGAAGGTCACACCTAGTTCGTCATCAGGCAATCCACACAGGAGAGAGACCCCACAAGTGCTTGGATTGTGGGAAAAGTTTCATAAGAAGGTCACACCTAGTTCGTCATCAGGCAATCCACACAGGAGTGAGACCCCATAAGTGCTTGGACTGTGGGAAAAGTTTCATACAAAGGTCAGACCTTGTTCAACATCAGGCAATCCACACAGGAGAAAGATCCCACAAGTGCTTGAACTGTGGGAAAAGTTTCATACAAAGGTCAGACCTTGTTCAACATCAGGCAATCCACACAGGAGAAAGACCCCACAAGTGCTTGAACTGTGGGAAAAGCTTTGTACAGAGGTCACACCTAGTTCGCCATCAGGCAATCCACACAGGAGAAAGACCCCACAAGTGCTTGGACTGTGAGAAAAGTTTCATAGAAAGGTCAGACCTTGCTCAACATCAGGCAATCCACACAGGAGAAAGGCCCCACAAGTGCTTGGACTGTGGGAAATGTTTCATAAAGAGGTCACACCTAGTTCGCCATCAGGCATTACACACAGGATCGAGACCCCATAAGTGCTTGGACTGTGGGAAAAGTTTCATACAAATGTCAAACCTTGTCCAACATCAGGCAGTCCACACAGGAGAAAGACCCCACAAGTGCTTGGACTGTGGGAAAAGTTTTATAAGAAGGTCACACCTTGTTAAACATCAGGCATTCCACACAGGAGAGAGACCCCATATGTGCTTGGACTGTGGGAAAAGTTTCATACAAAGGTCAGACCTTGTTCAACATCAGGCAATCCACACAGGAGAGAGACCCCCACAAGTGCTTTGACTGTGGGAAAAGTTTCATACAAAGGTCAGACCTTGTTAATCATCAGGCATTACACACAGGAGAAAGACCTCACAAGTGGTTGGGCTGTGGGAAAAGTTTCATATGGAGCTCTGTCCTCATTAAGCATGGAAGAATCCACATAGGATCTAGACTTCTTTGACACATGGCAAAGAAGGGTTAAGCAACTTACATGTAATTGATTCAGGGTCAAAATTATAGAGAGATTTTAAAAGTGTGTCCACTTTAGATAAGCTAGAGTTTGAAATGTAAATGTGTATTTTTAAAGACTTGGAAGAAGAGGGCAAGTCACGTATGAGTAACCTAATTGCCGTCTATGATGAGATAACTGGCTCTGTCGAAGAGGGAAAAGTAGTGGATGTGTTATTCCTTAATTTTAGCAAAGCTTTTGATATGATCTCCTACAATATACTTGCCAGCAAGTTAAAGAAGTATAGGCTGGATGAATGGACTATAAGGTGGGTGGAATGCTGGCTAGATGACTGGCTCAAGGGGTAGTGATGAATGGCTCCATGTCTAGTTGGCAGCTGGTATCAAGCAGAGTGCCCCAGGGGTCAGTCCTGAGTCCGGTTTTGTTCAGTATCTTCATTAATGATTTGGAGGATGAGGTGGACTGCACCCTCAGCAAGTTTGCAGATGACACTAAACTGGGAGGAGTGATAGATACGCTGGAGGGTAGGGATAGGATACAGAGGGACGAAGACAAATTAGAGGATTGGGCCAAAATAAATCTGTACAGGTTCAACAAGGATAAGTGCAGATTCATGCTCTTAGGATGAAAGAATCTCATTCACTGCTACAGACTAGGGACTGAAGCACCCAGCAGCTGTTCTGCAAAAAAGGACCTGGGGTTACAGTGGATGAGAAGTGGATATAAGTCAACAGTGTCCCCTTGTTGCCAAGAAAGCTAACGTCATTTTGGGCTGTACAAGTAGGGGCATTGCCAGCAGATCGAGGGACATAATCATTCCACTCTATTCAAAATTGGTGAGGCCTCATCTGTAATATTGTGTTCAGTTTGTGGCCCCACACTATAAGAAGGATGTGGAAAAATTGGAAAAAGTCCAGTGGAGGGCAACAAAAATGATTAGGGGGCTGGAGCACATGACTTAGGAGGAGAGGCTGAGAGAACGGGGTTTGTTTAGACTACAGAAGAGAAGAATGATGGGGTATTTGGTAGCTGCTTTCAACTACCTGAAAGGGGGTTCCAAAGAGCATGGACCTAGACTGTTCTCAGTGGTACCAGATGACAGAACAAGGAGTAATGGTCTCCAGTTGCAGTTGGGAAAGTTTAGGTTGGATATTAGGAAAAACTTTTTCACTAGGAGGGTGGTGATGCACTGTAATGGGTTACCTAGGGAGGTGGTGGAATCTCCTTTCTTAGAGATTTTTAAGGTCAGGCTTGACAAAGCCCTGTCTGGGATGATTTATTTGGGGATTGGTCATTCTTTAAGCAGGGGATTGGACTAGATGACCTCCTGAGGTCTCTTCCAACCCTGATATTCTATGATTCTAAGAGGGGTAAGTGTAGTAGTCTCTATTTAGCTATCCAAAGTGTTCCTGTATTCTGTTAATTCATGGATTAATAATTCAGTGATTATACCTGTCACCCATGCCACCTGCCCAATTCCAGCTCAATCTCATTGAATTCGCTCGGGGTAGGGGCTGAAGGATGGAGGGAATGTTTATAGCTGAAATTATCAAAATGTGTTTTGAAAGGCTAATGTTAATCGGATCTGTTCCGCTCTCCTTCTCGGACATTTTCTCAGGGGATCCCGGAGGCAGAAAGGAGCAGGTGTTACCATCTTGGCTACCAATCCCCACGGTGACTCTATGCACTAGTAATTCTCCAAGTGTGGGTAGAGCTCCCAAAGTAGGCACAGGAATGTGTCAAGGGAGGCATGATCAGTGTGGGTTGTTTGGGTTTTTTTTAAAGAGCACTGGCTGTCAGCCCCAGTTGGCTGGGGCTCATGAAGAAGGAACAGGCCTAGCTGGGAGTTGTGGATCAATGCTCAGGCTCTCAAACCCAGGTGGAGCAGCAGCACAGAAGTAGGGGTGGCAATGGGGTGATAAGTCTGTTGTGAACAGCGATATTGACGAATATCACTTTTCACGTGGCCACCCTAACTTCTGTGCTGCTATTGGAGACCTTCAGAGCTGTGCACATCACCAGCGACTACTCTGCCTTTAGAGCTGGGTGGTGAGATATGTTCTTTTAAGGGTGGGGGCCTATATAACCACAGACACAAAGAAGGGAAGGGAAATGAAACACATCTGAGAACCACTGGTCTACACTCTTATGGGCACCACTGTGACGAACTGGGACTGTTCTTACTGTGGTCTGTGAATGCTGACAGGGGAGTGTGGCTAAGATAGTCTGCATTGGGGGATGGTAGACTGCCCGGAGGGAATACCTGAGCGTGTAACATTAGAACCCAGGAAGGGGTTGGAGGCCAGGTGACACCTTGGCCCGGGAAACTGAACAAAGGCTGTGGGAGGGGTCGCTGAAGGCAGAGTGCTGGAAGCGGGCTGGAGAGATGGCTGGGAGGCAGAGATGGCTCTGACCCCCCCAAAGGGGGGTGGGCTGGGATGCCCTGGGACCCTAAGCTGGACCTAACTGAGGGGGGCCCTGTTGTCTGTGCCTGCAAGACCTGTCTTGGACTGTATTCCTGTCATCCAAATAAACCTTCTGCTTTACTGGCTGGCTGAGAGTCATGGTGAATCGCAGGAAGCCGGGGGTGCAGGGCCCTGAGTCCCCCCAATACTCCATGACAACTGGTGGCAGTGGCGGGATCTACTGCACCCCGTGGACGGCGCTTCCTGCAGTAAGTGACTGGGGAGCAGTAAAACGAAGGGGGATTGACGGGGACCAGGTGTGCTGAAGAGTGAGAGAGAGACGGTTATTACCCCTGGGAGTGTTGTGACCAGCGAGAAGGACTTTTGCAGTAACAGGGTCCCCCGGGGGGATCGCAGCGAGTGGTCCCAGGGGCGGAGGAGTCTGCAGCTCGACCCTGGCAGAGAGGTGGTGACCTTGAGAAGGGCTGGCACACTAGGGGTCCCCCTGGGAACTGTGGGGAGCTGTGAGCACACAGGCCGGTGAGTGGCCAGCAGGAAGATGTATGCCAAGCGGCTTAAGAGCGACCTGGTGGAGCTGTGCAAGCAGAGGGGGCTGCGCATTGGGAGGCTCACCAAAGAACAGCTCATTGCCCGGCTGGAGGTGGAAGATTGCGCGAATGAACTGATCCCTGTGTCTCAGGGAAGCAGCCTGGCAAATGCAGCGCAGGCACCAGTGTCTGTCCCAGCTGGGAGTGGTCAGCCGGCTGCTGAGGGCTTCCCGAGACCCCTCCTTCCTATGCCTAGGGGAAGGGTGGGGAGGAGCCCAGCAAATACCAAGGGCGCCGTGATCCCCCCGGCCAGCAGGGGATCCTCCCGGCGAAGCTCGCCGGCCAGCAGAGGATCCTCCCGGCGACGTTCGGCATCCGTGGAGCGGAATTGGCTGGAATGGGAGAGAGAGCTAAAACTGAGAGAGCTGGAGGATCGTGAACAACAGAGACAGCATGAACGGGAGGAGAAAGAGAAACGGAGGCAGCATGATCGGGAGGAGAATGAGAGACAGAGACAGCGTGAAGAGAGACAGAGACAGCATGAACTGGAACTGGCGAGACTGAAGGGCAGCGAACCCCCGGCTGCGGTGAGTGAGGGGGGACCCAGGACTGCACGGAGCTTTGATAAGTGTATCCTGGCCCCACGCAAGGAGGGGGAGGACATGGATGACTTCCTGGATGCCTTTGAGACGGCCTGTGAGCTGCACCGGGTTGATCCCGCGTACAGACTCCGGGTCCTTACCCCCTTACTGGACCCCAAAGCCGTGGCATTGTACCGCCAACTGGAAGAGGCAGAGAAAGGGGACTACGAACTATTCAAAAAGGCCCTGCTACGTGAGTTTGGGCTGACTCCTGAGATGTACCGGGAAAGGTTCCGGAGTCAGGATAAAACCCCTGAGATCTCATATCTGCAACTAGCCGTCCGCATGGAAGGATACGCCAGCAAGTGGGCTGATGGGGCCCAGACGAAGGAGGACCTGATCAAACTGCTGGTACTGGAGCAACTGTATGAGTGGTGCCCAGCTGACCTGAGGCTGTGGTTGGTGGACAGACAGCCAGAGAACCTGCGACATGCAGGCCGGCTGGCCGATGAGTTTGTAAAGAGCCGGTCAGGAGATAACAGGGAGGAGTCCCAAAGGAACAGTCCCACCACAACGCAGAGAGAGGGTCACCCTGGGACCTCCCCGTGGGAAAATACAGAAAAACCCCATCAAAAGGGAACATCCGGTGTCAGGACCATCCGACCCACTCAAGGGGACCCATGGGACATGGGCTGCTACCACTGTGGCCAGAAAGGCCACATACAGGCCCAGTGCCCCAGGCTCAGGGACAGACTGAGCAGACCGAACCCACAGAGGGTTGACTGGGTAGAGACCCAGCCCGGCGAGAGGCAGCATTCCCAGGGAAGGGGGGATGGCAGAGTACCACCTGCTAAGGAGGGAGGAGAGCTCCAGGCCAGCTCCTCTGGGGGGCTGGATGCTCCAGAGTCAGGGTTTTTGGTTTATACGGTAGGCGCGGGGCTGTCCCTCAGGAGAGAGTACCTTGTTCCCCTGGAGGTGGATGGGAGGAAGGTCAATGGATACTGGGATACGGGCACAGACGTGACGCTGGCCCGGCCCGAGATGGTGGCCCCAGATCAGGTGGTGCCCAACACCTACCTGACACTGACAGGGGTGGGCGGGACACCAGTCAAAGTGCCCGTGGCAAGGGTGCACCTGAAGTGGGGGGCCAAGGAGGGCCCCAAGGATGTGGGGGTACACCCGTATTTGCCCACTGAGGTGTTGTTGGGGGGGGACCTGGAGGCCTGGCCAAGCAACCCCCAAAGGGCACTGGTTGTGACCCGCAGTCAGAGCCGGCGAGGGGCACTGCGCCCTGGCCTTGGGGGGGGGGGGTGCCTTGCCTGAGGCGCAGGACCCTAACCTGGTGGGGAGGGAACGCCCAGGGACACGGCTCAGGGAGGCTGCAGCTTCAGACCCAGCCGGCGAGAAAGAGCAGGTGGCCATCCCTGTCCCAGCTGCTGAGTTCCAGGCCGAGTTGCAGAGAGATCCCTCCTTGCGGAAGATAAGGGACCTGGCCGACCTCGATGCGGTACAGACCATGGGACAAGGTGGCCGGAAAAGGTTCCTGTGGGAAAAGGGGTTCCTGTACCGAGAATGGGCTCCCCCAGGGACAATGGAGTCAGGGGGGATCAGGAGGCAGCTGGTGGTACCCCAGAAGTATCGCCGCCAGCTGCTGTGCCGGGCCCATGACATTCCTCTCTCAGGGCACCAGGGAACCTGGTGTACCCAGCAGAAGCTGCTATGGAGCTTTTACTGGCCTGGGGTCTTTGTTACTGTCCGACAGTACTGCGGATCCTGTGACCCCTGTCAGAGGAGGAGGAAGGCCCGGGACAAGGGGAAAACAGCTTTAGGACCCTTGCCCAGCATAAAGGATCCTTTCCGGAGGGTGGCCAAGGTTAAAAGGGCGGCTCTAAACCAAGAGAGCCCAAAGCACAGACCTCCAGACTGGAGCGCTGGGAGAAGACCACAGCCCAGTTGGAACCCCAGGGGTATTGGGGTGGGAAAAGGGCACAGGCCGCATAAACCTCCCCACATGCGAACTGCGAGTGCCATCAAGCACCCCCGACCTAAGGGGGGGCGTGAAACTGGAGGGGCCTGGTGTAATTCTCACCAAGGAATGGGAGGGATGCGGGGGCATCCATGGGAACGGGGGTAGGTTCGAACTTCCCCGGGTCACTGGCTAAAGTGACCCCGCTCAGTTCGGTCTCGAAGGGGGGAGATGTGACGAACTGGGACTGTTCTTACTGTGGTCTGTGAATGCTGACAGGGGAGTGTGGCTAGGATAGTCTGCATTGGGGGATGGTAGACTGCCCAGAGGGAATACCTGAGCGTGTAACATGAGAACCCAGGAAGGGGTTGGAGGCCAGGTGACACCTTGGCCCGGGAAACTGAACAAAGGCTGTGGGAGGGGTCGCTGAAGGCAGAGTGCTGGAAGCGGGCTGGAGAGATGGCTGGGAGGCAGAAATGGCTCTGACCCCCCAAAGGGGGGTGGGCTGGGATGCCCTGGGACCCCAAGCTGGACCTAACTGAGGGGGGCCCTGTTGTCTGTGCCTGCAAGACCTGTCTTGGACTGTGTCCCTGTCATCTAAATAAACCTTCTGCTTTACTGGCTGGCTGAGAGTCATGGTGAATCACAGGAAGCCGGGGGTGCAGGGCCCTGAGTCCCCCAATACTCCGTGACAACCACGTTTACAAAATGATAAATTTTTTCCAAAGTATGTTTTGTGAGGTATCATAGGAAAAGTCAGCGTCTGCTGAATATTAATGTCCCATTAATATATGTCTATCAGCACTGTCCATGGAGCTCTGAGAGTTTGCTGTGTGTTTGTTAGATGCTGTAAAGCAGGAAAACGGCCACAGACGAGCTCCACAGAGACAATGGCACCTGCACACCAGCTAAATGCTAACTGGCCAGTAATTGTTTAGGGTATGTCTACACTATGAAATTAGGTCGAATTTATAGAAGGCGGTTTTATAGAAATCATTTTCATACAGTCGATTGTGTGTGTCCCTACATAAAATGCTCTAAGTGCATTAAGTCGGCGGACCACATCCACAGTACCGAGACTACCGAGTCTTGCGTCGACTTCTGGCGGATTGCACTGTGGGTAGCTATCCCACAGTTCCCGCAGTCTCTGCCTCGCATTGGAATTCTGGGTTGAGATCCCAGTGCCTGATGATGGAAAAACAGTGTCGCGGGGGGTTCGGGTACATGTGGTCAGGCACCTCCCCCTCCGTCAGAGCAACAGCAGACTATCAATTTGCGCCTTTTTACCTGGATTACCTGTGAAGACGACTTACCACGGCAGCGTGGAGCCTGCTCAGCTCAGCTCACCATCACCATATGTCATCTGGGTGCTGGCAGACGTGGTACTGCATTGCTGCACAGCAGCAGCTAATTGCCTTTTGGCGGTAGACGGTGCAGTATGACTGGTAGCCGTCATCGGCTATTTGGGTGCTGGGAGACGTGAGGCTGCATTGCTATACAGCAGCAGCTCCTTGCCTTTTGGCAGCTGATGGTGTATTACAACTGATATTCATCGTCGTCATACTCCTCAGTGAGTTCGGTCAGAGGTGCCTGGGCAGACATGCTTTGTCTCCTGGAGACTCAGTCCTGCCGGCAGTCCTATTGCACCGTCTTGACGATCATGGCTGCCAGTCGTAGTACATCATCTTCTGCCAAGCACCCAGAAGATGCCGACGGCTATCAGTCATGCTGCACCATCTGCTGCCAGCTTAAGATGTAAAAGATAGATGGAGTGGATGCAAACAGTAAATGGACCAGATTTGTTCTGTATTCATTTGCTTCCCCCTCCCTCCATGAAATCCAGGGCCTCCTAAACCCAGGGTTTTGAGTTCAATCTGGGGGGGGGGGCATTCTGTGTGACAGTTGTTATTGTTTCTTCCTGATGCACAGCCACCCTTGTTGATTTTAATTACCTGTAAGCCACGTCCTCACTTGCCCCTCCCTTCCTCCTTCCCTCCATCAGACAATAGTTTTGCGCCTTTTTTCAAGCCCAGACACCATAGCACTGGGATCATGGAGCCCGCTCAGATCACCGTGGCAATTATGAGCACTATGAACACCACGTGCATTGTCTTGTAGTATATGCAGAGCCAGAACATGCCAAAGCAAAACCAGGTGAAAAGGCGATTGCAGCGCGGCAACGAGAATGATGAAGAAATTGACATGGACATAGACCTCCCCAGCAATGTGTAAATCATGGTGTTACTGGGCCAGGTTGATGTTGTGGAACGCCGATTCTGGGCTCGGGAAACAAGCACAGACTGGTGGAACCGCAAAGTGTTGCAGGTGTGGGACGATTCCCAGTGGCTGCGAAACTTTCACATGCGTAAGGGCACTTCCATGGAACTTTGTGACTTGCTTTCCCTTGCCCTGAACCACTATAATACCAGGATGAGAGCAGCGCTCACAGTTGAGAAGCGAGTGGCGATAGCCCTGTGGAAGCTTGCAACGCCAGACAGCTACCGGTCAGTCGGGAATCAATTTGGAGTGAGCAAATCTACTGTGGTGGCTGCTGTGATCCAAGTAGCCAATGCAATCATAAACCTGCTGATATCAAGGGTAGTGACACTGGGAAACGTGCAGGTCATAGTGGATGGCTTTGCTGCAATGGGCTTCCCAAACTGTGGTGGGGTGATAGACGGAACCCATATACCTATCTTGGCACCGGAGCACCAAGCCACCGAGTACATAAACTGCAAGGGGTACTTTTCCAGGTGTGGCAAGCCATGGAGGATCACAAGGGACGATTCACTAACATCAACGTGGAGCGGCCGGGAAAGGTACATGATGCACGTGTATTCAGGAACTCTGGTCTGTTTCAAAAGCTGGAGGAAGGGACTTTCTTCCCGGACCAGAAAATAACCGTTGGGGATGTTGAAATGCCTATAGTTATCCTTGGGAACCCAGCCTACCCCTTAATGTCATGGCTCATGAAGCCGTACACAGGCAGCCTGGACAGTAGTCAGGACCTGTTCAATTATAGGCTGAGCAAGTGCACAATGGTGGTAGAATGAGTATTTGGATGTTTAAAAGCGCGCTGGCGCAGCTTACTGACTCAGACCTCAGCAAAACCAATATTCCAGTTGTTATTGCTGCTTCCTGTGCGCACCACAATATCTTTGAGAGTAAGGGGGAGACACTTATGGCGGGGTGGGAGGTTGAGGCAAATCACCTGGCCACTGATTACGTGCAGCCAGACACCAGGGCGGTTAGAAGAGTACAGCAGGGTGTGGTGCGCATCAGAGAAGCTTTGAAAACCAGTTTTGTTACTGGCCAGGCTACTGTGTGAAACTTCCATTTGTTTCTCCTTGATGAACCCCCCCCGCCACCCGTTTCACTCTACTTCCCTGTAAGCTAACAACCCTCCCCTCCCCCCTTCGAGCACCGCTTGCAGAGGCAATAAAGTCATTGTTACTTCACATTCATGCATTCTTTATTAAGTCATCACACAACTAGGGGGATAACTGCCAAGGTAGTCCAGGAGGGGTGGGGGAGGAGGGAAGCACCCGGTGGGGTGGGGGAGGAGGGAAGGACAAGGACACACTGCAATTTAAAACTTTATCACTTATTGAAGGCCAGCCTTCTGATGCTTGGGTAATCATCTGGGGTGGAGTGACTGGGTGGCTGGAGGCCCCCCCACCGCGTTCTAGGGCGTCTGGGTGAGGAGGCTATGGAACTTGGAGAGGAGGGCTGTTGGTTACACAGGGGCTGTAGCGGTGATCTGTGCTCCTGCTGCCTTTCTTGCAGCTCCACCATACGCTGGAGCATATCAGTTTGATGCTCCAGCAGCCAGAACATCGACTCTTGCCTTCTATCAGCAATCTGATGCCACCTATCCTCTTCAGCCCGCCACTTGCTCTCTTCAGCCCGCGATTCAGCGCGCCACCTCTCCTCTCGTTCATATTGTGCTTTTTTGCACTCTGACATTGACTGCCTCCACGCATTCTGCTGTACTCTGTTAGCGTGGGAGGACATCTGGAGCTCCGAGAACATCTCATCCCGAGTCCGCCGCTTTCTCCTTCTAATCTTCACTAGCTTCTGTGAAGGAGATACATTTGCAGCTGGTGGAGGAAAAGGGAGAGGTGGTTAAAAAGACACATTTTAGAGAACAATGGGTACACTCTTTCACGTTAAATTTTGCTGTTCACATTACACAGCAATGTGCTTTCGTTACAAGGTCGCATTTTTCCTCTTATATTGAGGGCCTGCCGGTTTGGTGTGAGAGATCACTCACGCAGTGCCAGGCAACAGAATTCGGCTTGCAGGCAGCCATGGTAAGCCACAGTGTTTTGGTTTTTTTAACCTTCATAACATGTGGGAATGGTTTCAAACAGCAGTGCCCTCATTTCCCATACCAAGCACCCTTTGGGTTGGCCATTTAAAATGGGTTTGCAATGTAAAAAGAAGGGGCTGCGGTTTCCGGGTTAATGTGCAGCACAAACCCAACTAAGCCCCCTCCCCCCCACACCCAATTCTCTGGGATGATCACTTCACCCTTCCACCACCTCCCCCCACCGTGTGGCTAACAGCGGGGAATATTTCTGTGCAGCCGAGCAGGAATGGGCACCTCCGAATGTCCCCTTACTAAAATCACCCCATTTCAACCAGGTGACCATGAATGATACCACTTTTCTGAGGATAACAAAGAGCGATAAGGAATGGATGCTGTCTGCATGCCAGCAAACACTGGGACCATACGCTGCCATGCTTTGTTATGCAATGATTCCAGACTATGTGCTACTGGCCTGGTGTGGTAAAGTGTCCTACAAATTAATCATTAATCATTAAGCACGCTTGCTTTTAAACCATGGGAGCACGCCTTGGGTTAATTCAGGGGTTACTGGTTCCAGGTCCAGGGTGATAAACATATCCTGGCTGTTGGGGAAACCGGTCTCTCCGCTTCCTTGCTGGGAGCTATCTTCCTCGCCCCCAAACCCGCTTCCCTGTTGTGTGATTCTCCATTGATGGAGTCAAAGCACAGGGTTCGGGTAGTGGTGGCTGCACCCCCTAGCATGGCATGCAGCTCTGCGTAGAAGCGGCATGTCTGCGGCTCTTACCCGGACCTTCCGTTTGCCTCTCTGGCTTTGTGGTAGTCTTGCCTTAGCTCCTTAATTTTCACGTGGCATTGCTGTGCGTCCCTGTTATGGCCTCTGTCCTTCATGGCCTTTGAGACTTTTTTTAATATTTTGCCATTTCGTTTACTGCAACCGAGTTCAGCTAGCACTGATTCATCTCCCCATAGGGTGAGCAGATCCTGAACCTCCTGTTCTGTCCATGCTGGAGCTCTTTTGCGATCCTGGGATTCCATCATGATTACCTGTGCTGATGAGCTCTGCGTGGTCACCTGTGCTCTCCACACTGGGCAAACAGGAAATGAAATTCAAAAGTTTGCGGGGCTTTTCCTGTCTACCTGGTCAGTGCATCCGAGTTGAGAGTGCTGTCCAGAGAGGTCACAATGAAGCACTCTGGGATAGCTCCCGAAGGCCAATACTGTCAAATTCCGTCCACACTAACCCTAATTAGAAATGGCAATATCGATTTCGGTGCTACTCCCCTCATCAGAGGTGGAGTAAATAAACCGGTTTAGAGGGCCTTTTAAGTCGAAAAAAAGGGCTTCATCATGTGGACATGTCCAGGCTTAATTCGATTTAATGCTGCTAAATTCTACATAAATTCGTAGTGTAGACCAGGGCTAAGTTGACAAAACAAGGTTCGTCATGAGGACGGATGGAGCATTAAATCGACCTAACCCTGCTAAATTTGACCTAATCCCATAGTGAAGACTAGGGCTAAGTATTGGAATATCCAACAGCCAGAATATGTTTATCACCCTGGTCCTGGAACTGAAAGTCGTCGGCAACTTCTGGGTGCTTGGCAGAAGATGCTGTACTACGACTGTCAACCATGATCGTCAGGACGGTGCAATAGGACTGCCGGCAGGACTTAGTCTCAAGGAGACAAAACATGTCTGCCCAGGCACTTCGGACCGAACTCACTGAGGAGTATGACGACGATGGATATCAGTCATAATACACCATCAGCTGCCAAAAGGCAAGGAGCTGCTGCTGTATAGCAATGGAGCCCCACGTCTGCCAGCACCCAGATACTCGATGATAGCTACCAGTCATACTGCACTCTCTACTGCCAAAAGGCAATTAGCTGCTGCTGTGTAGCAATGCAGTACCACGTCTGCCGGCACCCAGATGACATATGGTGACGGTGAGCTGAGCTGAGCGGGCTCCATGCTTGCCGTGGTACGTCGTCTGCACAGGTAATCCAGGTAACCCAGGTAAAAAGACAGGAATTGATTGTCTGCCATTGCTCTGATGGCGGGGGGGGGGGCCTGAAGACATGTACCCAGAACCCCCCGCGACACTGTTTTTGCATCATCAGTCACTGGGATCTCAACCCAGTATTCCAATGGGCGGCGGAGACTGCGGGAACTGTGGGCTAGCTACCCACAATGCAACGCACCGGAAGTCGACGTTAGCGTCGGTAGCCTCGCTACTGTGGACGCGGTCTGCTGACTTAATGCACTTAGTGCATTTTGTGTGGGGACACACACAATTGACTGTATAAAAACGATTTCTATAGAACCGGCTTCTATAAATTCGATCTAATTTCGTAGTGTAGACATACCCTTGAAGGGTTCTTAAGATCGACTTCTGTACTCCTTCCCAGCAAGGGGATTAGCGCTAAAATTGACCTTGCTGGGTCAAATTTGTGGTAGTGTAGACGCAATTTGATGGTATTGGCCTCCAGGAGCTATCCCAGAGTCCTCCATTGTGACCGCTCTGGACAGCACTTGCAACTCAGATGCACTAGCCAGGTACACAGGAAAAGTCCTGTGAACTTTTGATTTCATTTCCTGTTTTGTCAGCGTGGCGAGCTCAGCAGCACAGGTGACCATTCAGTCCTAGAATTGCAAAAGAGCTCCATCATGGACTGAATGGGAGATAATGGATCTGATTAATGTAAGGGGAGAAGAATCTGTGCAGGCAGAACTCCATTCAAAAAGACGAATTGCTGATATGTATGCCAAATCGCACAGGGAATGGTGGACAGCGGCTACACCAGGGACACACAGCAGTGCCGCGTGAAAATTAAGGATCTCCTAAAAAACAAAGGAGGCAAATGGTCGCTCCAGGTCAGAGCCCCATACATGCGGCTACTTTCATCAGCTGCATGAAATTCTAGGGGGACATAGGTGGCGAGTTCCGTATCCACGTGTTGCTCGGGCACCAGCCATATTCAGAGCCAGGGGCCGAGCTCCACCAAAATTTGGGGCTGGGGTGCCCTCCCCCCAGCCTGTGGCCCAGCTGCACTGATGCCACTATAGCGCTTCGAAGGGGACACTACATAGACCAATGAGAAGGGTTCTCCCACCGGTGTAGGTAATCCACCTCCCCAAGAGGCACGGGCTACGTCGACGGGAGAAGCCCTCCTGTTGCCATAGTTCTGTCTGTACCAGAAGTTAGGTTGGTACAGCTGCGTCCCTTGCTGTGGGTGGAGTTTCACAACTGACATAGGTTGCGAGCGCAGACCAAGCCTCAGCGTCAGGAGGAGGAGAAGGTGGGAGGCGAGGAGAACAGAGCTGGGAAATGGCAGGGTTTGCTCTTCGGAGCCAGACGCCTGAGGCTGAGAACTGGGAACTCGCGGCATCAGAGCCAGAGCGCGACTAGACTTGGCCTGCGTCGTGTAAAGCTGGACCTGAAATCGAAAGGGCCACGAATGACACCTCAAAAATGATAGGGGGAGGGGACAGTGGCTCCTTAATTGCTGCGATGCCGAGGTTGGGCTCAGGCGAGAAGGGAGCAGGGGATGTCAAAAGACCTGGGCAGCTTTGGAACCAGGCCGACCCCCATCACTGAGGCCAGAGGGAAATGAGGAGCCCTAGAGCCCTGCCGGTCACCCCCTCCCCATCTACTGCAGTGTCCTGTGTGGGGACGATAGCGACTGTCTCTGTCCACTCACCCCACACTGCATCCCTCAAACCTGAGATCTTTGGATTCCCTGCTTTCGGGGAGTTTCCTTTTGTGACTGGGTCCATAGGCGGTGACTGCGTGGGTGCTCAGGGGATGGAGCACCCATGGGGAAAAATTGGTGGGTGCTCTGCACCCACTGGCAGCTCCCCACCTCCCAGCCCAGCTCACCTCCGCTCCGCTTCGGCCTCCTCCCCGGAGTGCGCTGCGTGCCCGTTTTTTCCCCCTAGCTCCCAGTGCTTGCACCGCGAAACAGTTGTTTCGCGGGACTGGGATGTGGGGTGATACCAGACACCTCTCTGTTCTTGGGGAACCAGGGTGCAGTATCCAGCCTGATTCATGAAAGACACTCCCCCCCCCCAGCCTCTGCTTAAACCAAAACCCATCAGAGGAAAAAACTTGCAGACAGTAGTGAAGAGCATTGGGAGACACACCTAGACCCCTCCTGACAAGGGTGACAAGATTAAGACATCTCTATTAGCATACAGAATGGAGAGCAGAGACAACTCCCCTAGCCTCATCTGCATGAAAGATGGGACAGGAAGACATCTCAATTTACATACAGAATGGAGAACAGAGAACCACACTGAATTCTGGGACCAGAAAAAGCAGAGAAGCACTGCATCCTGGGAATCTCTGCTCCAGATGCTAATGAACCTATGGCCTTGGCTACACTGGCAATTCACAGCGCTGCACTTGCTGCGCTCAGGGGCGTGAAAAAACACCCCCCCGAGCGCAGTGAGTGCAGAGCTTTAAAGCGCCAGTGTAATCAGCACATGCAGCGCTGCACGCTCACTCGCAGCACTGCAAGCTATTCCCCTCGGAGAGGTGGAGTACTTGCAGCGCTGCGAGAGAGCTCTCGCAGAGCTGGCGGTGCGACTACACTCTCGATTCACCGCGCTGCCGCGGCAGCGCTGTGAATCCGCAAGTGTAGCCAAGGCCTATATCTGCACAGACTCAGCTCAGCAGTTATCAGACCAATTCTAGTAATGAATCCTTAATTGATATCCAAATACTGAAGCAGCCTAGTTGCATTGTGAGCTCCCTGAAAGAAAACACCCCCCATAGCCAGGAGTGATCAGTTCCTATTATCTAGTCTAAAGAAAACCCTTGAGTCATCAGCTTACCTATAAACAGATCTAGTGTTCTCCCTTGAACCATTGTATTTTCTCTACAAAAATCCCTACTCTCCCTCTAGTCAGGGTTCTGATGCTTAGATCCAAACTAGGCATCAGTTCCACTGGAACTCCATCTCCTGACTGATCGTCCTGGGGGCTCTGCCTGTCTCCAGCATTCTGGACCCTCCGCTACCACCATCATCTGGGAACCCCGACCAGTTCAAGCCTCATGGAGTGGGTGAGATCCCCCCTCTTTCTCTCTCTCTGTTTTCCTTTCTACCTTAGGTATTAACCTTTAATCATGTATGTTATGTTGGTTTAGCCCTCCTTGTGTAGTTATTACTATTATTCAATAAATAACTTTTATGGTTAACTTGGTTGCTTCTCTCTCTGTTGCTAAACTTTACACTTTTGTGTTTTTAGCTGCCCCCATTCACTCTACAGCAACGCTTCTTTTACCTAAGCTAAAGATCCCTGCAGCACCCAAAATACTGTGGGGTTTGTTCATCGAGTAGGTTACTGCCAGTACAATTGTGTTGGGGGAGTGGGGATAGGGACATGCTGAATTTGGGATGCATAAGGGTAACAGCTTGAAAGTGCTGCTTGACCCAGTCCATGGACTCCAGGGGCATATAAGGAGAGACAGCTTGAAAGTGCTGCTTCCTCCCGCCCAGTGAGTCCAGAGACATATAAGGGGTCAGCTTGACAGCGCTGATTGACCTGGTCCGCTCATACTTGCTTTGTTAATGTATGTGTGGGTGTGTTCATCCGGTTCTGGGGCTGGAGCAACCCAGCCCTAGGGAACCTAGGTCCTGCAGGATAGCTCCATTGGGAGGGGACTTGCAGAAGGGAGAAGTAGAGCTCCATATGAAAACACAAGTGACACAAGCAGTATATTGATAGGATTACAGAATCCCCTTCCCCAGAAGAGTAACCCGAATAAATGAGCATACCCCAAAGTAATGGGCATATCTGGTAACAGGGGAAACACGGAACGCTCAGGGGAGGAGGCAGGGCCGGGGCGGGGATTTGGGGAAGTGGCCCAATAGGTGCAGGGAGAGGGTGGAGTTGGGGTGAGGAGTTTGGGGAAGGGGTTGGGGTGCGGGGGGGGGAGCGCGAGCTCCCAGCGGCACCGGGGAAAGTTGATGCCTATGACGGGGTCCCAGCGCCTCTCACGAGTACGGAGTACAGAGAATCTTAAGACTCAAAATATAGAGAACAAATTTACCCATTTCCTTATGAACACGCCAAACCTGTTTTACTCAGCACCGCTGTATTAATTGGCTGTGTTACTGACAAAAGTTTTAGCATCATTGTAATAAAAGAAGAAAGATAAAAAGTAGTACTGTTGATTAATTACAGTGGTCTACAATTTTTGAGAAGTTGTCTGCTTCAGAGATAAAATGTGCTATTTATTATGTATTTTGATATGCTGAATTCAAATATGACAATTAAAACAACTGATTGGCTACTACTTCTAAGATATTTAAGTTTTTACATTTTATGTCTATGTATATTGTGTAGATAGGAGCGTTTTAATCATAAATTGTAAACCTAGGTCTTTTCATGTGTTTATGGTTGCTTTACATGATAATATTTCACCTGTCCTGGTTATGTAACAATCAGCAAAAGGGTTATATAAATAAAATGTAATTATGAAACAAAAGGCAAAAAACTATTATGTACATAGTTTAGTCCTATTCAGTGTCTACTCGGCGCATCTTGGCTTGTCTCTTATATTCATTAAATGGAGCATCCCTTGTCACTGTCCAGCAATAGTCTGCAAGCATTGATGGGCTCCATTTGCCCTGATAGCGTTTCTCCATTGTTGCAATGTCCTGGTGAAATCGCTCGCCGTGCTTGTCGCCAGGGCCGGCTTTAGGCCGATTCGGCCGATTCCCCTGAATGGGGCCCCGCGCCTAGAGGGCCCCGCGCAGCTGTCCATCCGGCCCACGGCCCACTTACCCCTCCTCCCCTGAACGCTCCACCCACCTTCTCCTCCCCGCGAATCAGATGTTCGCGGGAAGCTTGAAACAAGCAGCAGGCAGGAGGTAAGCAGGGGGGGTGGAGGAGAGTTCATGGGGGGCTCAGTGCGGCCCAGGTCGAGCACGTGGCTCCCTCCGGTCTGGCACCGGCCGAACACCCCCAGCCCGGTCCCGGCCAAGTGGCTCTGGCCCGGCCTGGCTCGGGCCCCGCGGCGCCGGTCTCGGTCCCGGCTGAGCGGCTCCGGCCCGGACCCAGAACCGGCCGAGTGGCTCTGGCCTGGCTCGGGCCCCGCGGTGCCGGCCCTGGCCAAGTGGCGCCGGCCCGATAGGCTCCGGCCCGGCTCAGCTTGGGCCCTGTGGCGCCGGCCCCAGCCAAGTGGCGCCGGCCCAGCCCGAGAGGCTCTGGCCCAGCCCCGCGGCCCCGGGCCTGGTCCCAGCCCGGACGTGGACCTGGCCGAGTGGCTCTGGCCCGGCTCAGCTCGGGCCCTGCGGCGCCAGCGCCAGAG
Organism: Trachemys scripta elegans; assembly: GCF_013100865.1. NCBI lineage: Eukaryota > Metazoa > Chordata > Testudines > Emydidae > Trachemys > Trachemys scripta. The sequence continues at coordinate 39,247,731 of NC_048311.1, read as the reverse complement.
CGGACCGAGAGGCTCCGGCCTGGCCCCGCGGCCCCGGGCTCGGCCCCGGCCCGGACGTGGACCTGGCCAAATGGCTCTAGCCCGGCTCAGCTCGGGCCCTGCGGCGCCAACGCCAGCGCGGACCGAGAGACTCTGGCCTGGCCCTGGCCCAGCGGCTCCGGCCCAGGCCCAGACCGAGCGGACCCGGCCCAGACCCAGACCTAGGCCTAGACCGAGCGGACCCGGCCCAGACCCGGACCCGGCTGAGCGGCTCCCGGCAGCGCGGTTAGGGGGCAGGGAGCAGGTATTGGAAGAGGACAGGGGAGTTTGGAGGGTTGTGGGGGGGTGGATAGGGGTTGGGGCGGTCAGCGGGCAGGGAACAGGGGGATTGAATGGGGGCAAGGGTCCTGGGGGGGCAGTCAGGAAGGAGCAGGGGTTGGGTTGGGCAGTGGGGGGCAGTCGGGGCAGGGGTTCCAGGGGCAGTAGGGGACAAGGAAGGGGGGTGGATGGGGCAGGGGTCCCCGGGGTGTGTGTCAATAACTTTAGGTAGGCTTAGCATGCATCCACATACATTACGCAATGTATGTAATATATAATTTTATTATTTATATAGTTATGGAAAGTAAATAATACATGGAAGAAATGAAAGGTGTTTTTTACGTGTTTTTTTTTTTTAAGTAATCCCTGTCGGGGCCCCGCCGAAAATGTTCGAATTGGGCCCCGCACTTCCTAAAGCCGGCCCTGCTCGTCGCTCACTGCTCCACAGTTCGGTGCAAAAAAATCTAGATGAGCCTGCAAAAAATGTATCTTTAGTGACATGTTGCAACCAAGGCTTTGGTATGCCTTGAGGAGGTTTTCCACCAACAACCTGTAGATTTCTGCCTTGTTGTTTCCGATAAAATTTATTGCCACTAACTGGAAGGCTTTCCATGCCGTCTTTTCCTTGCCACGCAGTGCATGGTCAAATGCATCATCTGGAAGAAGTTCACGAATCTGAGGACCAACAAAGACACCTTCCTTTATCTTAGCTTCACTTAACCTTGGAAATTTTCCACGGAGGTACTTGAAAGCTGCTTGTGTTTTGTCAATGGCCTTGACAAAGTTCTTCATCAGACCCAGCTTGATGTGTAAGGGTGGTAACAAAATCTTCCTTGATTCAACAAGTGGTGGATGCTGAACACTTTTCCTCCCAGGCTCCAATGACTGTCGGAGTGGCCAATCTTTCTTGATGTAGTGGGAATCTCTTGCACGACTATCCCATTCGCAGAGAAAACAGCAGTACTTTGGGTATCCATTCTGCAGACCAAACAAGAGAGCAACAACCTTCAAATCACCACAGAGCTGCCACTGATGTTGGTCATAGTTTATGCACCTCAAAAGTTGTTTTATGTTGTCATAGGTTTCCTTCATATGGACTGCATGACCAACTGGAATTGATGGCAAAACATTGCCATTATGCAGTAAAACAGCTTTAAGACTTGTCTTCGATGAATCAATGAACAGTCTCCACTCATCTGGATCGTGAACAATGTTGAGGGCTGCCATCACACCATCGATGTTGTTGCAGGCTACAAGATCACCTTCCATGAAGAAGAATGGGACAAGATCCTTTTGACGGTCACGGAACATGGAAACCCTAACATCACCTGCCAGGAGATTCCACTGCTGTAGTCTGGAGCCCAACAGCTCTGCCTTATTCTTGGGTAGTTCCAAATCCCTGATAAAGTCATTCAGTTCACCTTGTGTTATGAGGTGTGGTTCAGAGGAGGAGGATGGGAGAAAATGTGGGTCCTGTGACATTGATGGTTCAGGACCAGAAGTTTCATCCTCTTCCTCTTCCTCGTCTGACTCAAGTGAGAATGATTCTGGTGCATCAGGAACCGGCAGTCCTTCTCCGTGGGGTACTGGTCGTATAGCTGATGGAATGTTTGGATAATGCACAGTTCACTTTTTCTTCTTTGACACACCTTTCCAAACTGGGGGCACCATGCAGAAGTAACAATTGCTGGTATGATCTGTTGGCTCTCTCCAAATCATTGGCACTGCAAAAGGCAGAGATTTCCTTTTCCTGTTCAACCACTGGCGAAGATTTGTTGCACAAGTGTTGCAGCATATGTGTGGGGCCCACCTCTTGTCCTGATCTCCAATTTTGCAGCCAAAATAAAAGTGATAGGCTTTCTTAACCATAGGGGTTATACTGCGCTTTTGTGATGCAAAAGTCACTTCACCACAAACATAGCAGAAGTTATCTGCACTGTTCACACAAATACCAGGCATCTCTGCTCACTTTGGCTAAACAGAAATGTGTCCCTTTGCAAAATCAAACACTGACAAATAAGAGAGCATGACACTGTATGATTTCTAGAGCTGATATAGGGCAATTTGTTCACAGAGTGATGTAAGCTTCATTATGATTGCATCATCCATGACTTCTAGGAATAACATGATGCAATTCATATCATGTATGACACAATACCAGCTTCAGATTGCATCATTCATTGTTTTGCCTAAAAAGCAAGTACTGTCCAAACCCAGTCATAGATTTATTCATAGATCCAGTCAAAGATGCATTTTAGTCATTTCTGGTTTAAATTGAGATCCCTTCCCTTTATAACTCACTTATCTTCCGCCATTCCCAAGTCAAGGGTCGTCTACACAGTATTTGGTCCTGCCGTGTGGGCAGGGGTCTGGATTCGATGACCTCTCAAGGTCCCTTCCAGTCCTAGAATCTATGAATCTATGAATCTATATACTGACCCAATAGCATAACTTGAAAGCTAGAGCCAATCAACAATTTTAAGCATCATTTTCATTCTCAGTGACCCAGAATTAGTAAAGTTTGACTACATTTATTTCAGAAGCATTTTGGCTGTAGAGCAGTGTTACCGTTAACTGACACGATTAACTCAAACAAATTAATCATGACAAAAAATTGTGATTAATTTTAATCACACTGTTAAAAATAGAATATCTATTGACATTTATTAAATATTTTTGGATATTTTTCTACATTTCCAACCAAATATATCGATTTCAATTACAAAGCAAATATAAAGTATACAGTGTTCACTTTATATTATTATTTTTAATATAAATATTTCCACTGGAAAAATGACAAAAGAAATACTATATTTCAATTCATCTCATACAAGGACTATAGTGCGATCTCTTTATCACGAAAGTGCAACTTACAAATGTAGATTTTTTGTTATTACATAACTGCGCTGAAAAATAAAACAATGTACAACTTTAGAGCTGACAAGTCCACTCAGTCCTACTTCTTGTTCAGGCAATCACTTGGAGAAAGAAGTTTGTTTACATTTATGGGACATAATGCTGCCTACTTTTTATTTACAATGTCACCTGAAAGTGAGAACAGATGTTTACAACAGGGTGAGCTGCAGGAGATCCCCCACCTCCAGAGGACTGGGGAGCTCTGGGGGATGTCTTCCCCTAGGCTGGGGAGCTGTGGGGGTTACCCTGCTGCCTACAAGTGTTAGGAAGCACCAGGGATTCCCCCACATCCATGGGGACTGGAGAGCTCTGGGGCTCCCCCACACTGGCAGTGACTGGGGAGCTGTGAGGGATCCCCCATCTGCTGGGGCTGGAGATCTGCGGGAATGCCCCCCAGGCTGGGGAACTGCAGCGGTTACCCTGCCACCTGTGGTGCCTAGCGAGCTCCATACATCCCCCTCATCCATGGACCCACCCTGGAGAGCTCCGGGAGATCCCGTGCAGAATGGGGAGCTGCAGAATGCCCCTGCCAGTGATGGCTGGGGAGCCACAGGACATTCTCCCATGCCCAGAGCTCCAGCAGTCCCTCACACTTACAGGCACTGGGCAGTCAGGGGGCTTCCTCACCACTTGGGGACTGGGGAACTCTGGGGGATTCCTCCCCAGGCTGGGAGCTACGGTGGTTGCCCAGGTCCCTGGAGCGGCCAGGGAGCTGAATTGTGGGGACTGTAGAGCTGCAGGGTATCCCCGCCCCCCACTTGCTGCGATTGGGGAGTGCAGACCCGCCGGGAGATCCCCTCTGCCCGCAGAGATTGGATTCACCCACACAAAAGAAAGGATAATTTTTGCAGCGTCTCGACAGCACACAGTCATTGGATGAAGAATAGGCTTTTGAAGTAACCTTCTATTTCCTAAACATCACTGGTAACATGGATTAACATGTGATTCTCTATAAAGCAGTTCATAGACAGTTTACCACAAACTTTCAGGAGACAAACAATGACATTATTACAACCAAGTTTTGTCTAAATGTTAATATTCCCTTTTGATCTCTGAATTCACAGAATAGAGCCCTAGACAGGAACCATTTACTTCCATTATTAACCTGTAACAAGATATAGCTAAACAAAGACTACTACAGTTACCATCTTCTTCCATGTCTTTAACAATAAACGTTTACCTTTCGAAGCTCTAGTTTTTCTAACGCAGGGATCAGCAACCTTTCAGAATTGATGTGCCGAGTCTTCATTTATTCACTCTAATTTAAGGTTTCGTGTGCCGGTGATACATTTTAACATGTTTAGAAGGTCTCTTTCTCTAAGTCTATAATATATAACTAAACTATTTTTGTATGTAAAGTAAATACGGTTTTTAAAATGTTTAAGAAACTTAATTTCAAATTAAATTAAAATGCAGAGATCCTCGGACCTGTGGCCAGGACCCGGGCAGTGAGAGTGCCACTGAAAATCAGCTCGCATACCGCCTTCAGCATGCGTGCCATAGGTTGCCTACCCCTGATCTAATGAGTACACACTTTTCTAACATGTCTCTAAAGCTTGATTCTAGGTCAATTACATGCAATTTCCTTAACACCTTCTGTCCCTGCATCAGAGAAGTTTAGAAGTGAAATTTCCACACAGTCTAAACACTTGTGAGGTCTCTCTCCTGTGTGGATTCTCTGGTGTTTAAGAAGGCGTGACCTCCATCTGAAACCTTTTCCACAGAATAAACACCTGTGTGGTCTCTCTCCTGTGTGGTTTGACTGATGTTTAACAAAGTCTGACCTCCGTATGAATCTTTTTCCACAATCTAAACATTTATGGGGTCTCTCTCCTGTGTGGAATACCTGATGTTTAACAAGGTCTGACCTCCATACAAAACTTTTTCCACAGTTCAGGCACTTGTGAGGTCTCTCTCCTGGGTGGATTCTCTGATGTTGAATAAGATCTGACCTTTGAATGAACCTTTTCCCACAGTCCAAGCACTTATGGGGTCTATCTCCTGTGTGGATTGCCTGATGTTTAAGAAGGTCGGACCTCTGTATGAAACTTTTCCCACAGTCCAAGCACTTATGGGGTCTCGATCCTGTGTGTAATGCCTGATGTTTAACAAGGTGTGACCTTCTTATGAAACTTTTACCACAGTCCAAGCACTTGTGGGGTCTCTCTACTGTGTGGATTGCCTGATGACGAACTAGGTGTGACCTCTGTATGAAACTTTTCCCACAGTCCAAGCACTTGTGTGGTCTTTCTCCTGTGTGTAATGCCTGATGTTTAACAAGGTGTGACCTCAAGGGAGCCAGCAGATGCCGCCCAGAGGAACTCTGCCCGGATGGGTGAATGGACGGAGGAGCGGAAATAGGCCCCACAGTCGCAGGAAATCCCGTCGGCCAACCTCTTCTCCCTGGTTTTGTAGATGGCTAGTTTGGCCAGGGCTAAGAGAAGGTTAATAAGGAGGTCCCGCAACTTTGTGGGGCCACAGATGGGGAGTGCATAGATGAACAGGTAAGGGAAAAAGTGCAACCAAAAATGTAATAATATATCTAAGAGGAGCCAGAATAGGGGCTGCAATCTGGTGCACTCTAGATAAATGTGCGCCAGCATTTCCTTCATGCCGCAAAAGGAGCAGGTGTTTGGGATGGGGTAAACAGCGTCAAGTACACACCTGTGGTCACGGCCCCAGGAAGGAGTTGCCAACTGATATCTCCAGTGGGCCTTGGAACCAGGGTGGAGTATAGGCAGACCCACCGGGGCTTCTCACCCTCGAGAGGTGGTAGGAGGTCCCGCCACTTTGTGTTGGGGCGGGATGCGAGGGTGAGGAAGTGAAGGATGTGGAGTACAAGTGTGTACAGATGCTTCTTTGGTGCAGTCTGGAACAGAACCGGCTGCAGATCGTGCAGCGAGCTCACAGTGAAAGGGCGGGGGGGCCAGTTGGGTCCAAGGGGCAGGAGCCCAATGAAAAGGTCCACAGGTCCTGGGGTGGAGGGTGGGCAGGGCGTGCCCTCTCGCAGGACCCGGTCGAGGTAGGCCCGAGCAGCGGGCAGTAAAGTGGCCTTCACCTTCTGAAGTACATGCTGGGGAGTGCAAGGTCTGGAGAGCCCCATGTGCTGAGCGAGCATCAGGGGATCCAGCCAGTCTCCCTGGTCGTAGTCCAGGAGGTCTCCGACCCTGGTGACTTCTGCCAAGACCAGCCTCTGGCGCACCACGGGGGACTCCGCCACCTGCGCACGAAACTGGGGGTTGTGTAGCAGGGGCTCCGCGAGGAGATCAGCCCCCACAGTGGCCGCCACAGACCTGGTCATTGAAAACAGCTTCCAGGTCCGGAGGAGGTCTTGGTAGAAGACCAGCAGCCCGGAGAGGTCTCGTGGAAGACCTCTCGGATGGAGATAAAGGAGCTGCCAGTTGTATCAGAGCCCTCAGAAGTGGCACAGGAAGGCGTGTGCCAGTACTCTCCATGCCAGACTACCTGCACCATACAGGAGCCTCTGCAGGACCTGGAGGTGGAAGACATGGACCTGAGTGCGTAGGCAGTTCAGGCCCTGCCCCCACTCCTCCAGGGGCAAATGGAGGACCCCTGCAGAGACCCAGTGCATTCCTAGCCAAAAGAACTCCAGAATCGCCGTCCGGAGGTTGGCCAGGAAACCCGGGGCCGGGACCAGGGTGTTGAGCTGGTACCAGAGCATGGACAGGACTAATTGATTGAGCACCAATGCCCTTAATCAGAGGGAGAGGCACCAGAGTAGTCCTGTCCATTTCTGGAGCTGCTCCGTCACCCTGCCCTCTAAGCCGTGCCAGTTCTCTAGCAGAGATGAATGAGTGGCAGAAAGGTAAACGCCGAGATAAAGCAGCGGACCTGCAGTCCACCGGATGGACTGAGCTCGCTGACTGGCTCAGTCAGGGTCCAGTTGAGCCTGACCAGACACTCTGTGGAAGCGTACAGCACCTGGAGAAAACCCACAAACTGGGGTCCGAAGCCAAATGCTCGCAGTGTGCTCAGGAGATACCCATGGTCCACCCTGTCGAACGCCTTCTCCTGATCCAGGGACAAGAGGGCGAATGACAGACCATCCCTACACCCTAGTTCCAGGAGGTCCCGGACCAGATACAGGTTATTAAATATTGTGCGGCCCGGGACGGTGTAGGTCTGGTTTGGGTGGACCACGTCCGCCAGCACGGACCCTAGCCACATCGAGATGGCCTTTGCCACGATTTTGTAGTCCGTGCTGAGGAGCGAGATGGGATCCCAATTCCGTAAGTTGCGGAGGTCCCCCTTCTTTGGCAATAAGGCGAGCATGGCTCACCTGCATGAAAGAGGGAAGACCCCGCTCTGCAAAGACTTGGCCCAGACGGTGACTAATTCTGGGCCGAGGACGTCCCAGAACATGCAGTAGAACTCCACGGTCAGCCCGGCCATGTCCGGAGATTTATTGGTGGGCATATGGCAGAGGGCTTCCGAGAACTCGGCCAGAGTGAGAGACAACTCTAGCCAGTCACAGTCACCCGTGCTGACCGTCGGGAGTCCATCCCAGAGAACTCTGCAAGTGTTAGGATCGGTCGGATCCGGGGAGAAAAGATTTGCGTAGAATGCCCTGATCTTCCCGCACATCTCCCTGCTGGATCCATGATGGGGGTGCCGTCCTCTGCCAGGAGGCAGGTGATGTGCTTCTTGGCACCCCCTCTTTTTCTCCAATGCATAGAAGAAGCGGGAGCCACAATCCATCTCCCGAAGGAAGCGGATGTGGGAATGAACAAAGGCACCCTGGGCTCGATGGTCTTCGAGGACCTGGAGAGCCTCCCGCTTCTCCCGGCACACTCTGCAGAGGGATGGATCCCCGGGGCTGGAGGCCAGATGCCTGTCCAGCGCTAAGACCTCCCGTTCCAACTGCTCTATCGCCGCATCCCTCCGTCGGCTGGCGCCGGGTGTAGTCACGTCAGAAGAGCCGGGCGTGTACCTTCCGCACGTCTCACCACCGCTACGCAAAGGGAAAGGCGCGCCTCTGCCCTCGCCAGGCCAGCCAGAACTCCTGGAAGGACGTTATGAAGCCCGCATCCTCCAGCAAACTGTTATTAAAGTGCCAAAAGGCCAGCCCCGGCCTCTCCGCACAGAGAGAGGCCGTCACGATGGCGATCTGAAAAAGGGGCCGGCCAAATGCTGGAGGAGTGGGCCCGTGAAAGGTGGAAACGTCACAAATAGATGCGGTCCAGCCAGGAGTGGCGGGACTGATGGGCCTCCATCTAGACAAAGGTGAATGTTGAGACGTTGTCCGGGTGGTGGTCGCGCCAGACGTCCACCAAGGAGGGATGTTTGACGATCTCCCAGAGGACGTCCGCGGTGGCTGGGCACTGCTCAGTCCCCGAGCTGTCCCGTTCCTCGAGGGTGGTGTTAAAGTCCCTGCCCAGGACCAGGCACTCGTGAGGATCCAAGGAGACGAGGAAGGTGGACGCCTGCTGATAAAAACGCAACCTCTCCAGGCCCGATGTTGGGGCGTAAACGTTGATGAGATTGACCACAAGCCCCTCCATGCAGACCCGGAGGTGCAGCAGGCAGCCCGGCACAGCCTCGATGACCCCGAGCACCTTGGGCCGTATGTCGGGGGAGAACAGGGTCGCCATTCCAGCTGTACGAACTGTGAGGTGGCTAAAGTAGACCCTGTCCCCCCACTCCAGCCGCCAGCTAGCTTCAGCAGCCGGATCCGTATGGGTCTCCTGCAGGAAAACCACAGAGTACCCCCACTCCCGAAGGAAGGAGAGCACCTAGCTCCTGCGGAGACCCATCCTACAGCCCCGGGTGTTCAATGTTGCAAGGATGATCTGTGCCATGAGGAGGGCTGGGGGGGATCCTCGCAGGCAGAGACACCCACGGCCTCCGTTGGGCCACGCAGCAAACCATGACCTACCCCGTAGGTGAGTAAGAAGTCATGGAAGAGGAGGACCCGCTGGTAGGCCACGGCGGCCTGCCTCCCGGTCCTCTTACCCTCCCCCATGAGGGCCCTCGCAGCCTGGAGGATCTGATGGAAATTCCCCCATCGCTGGAGTGCAAGCTGTACCTTGTGACGGGAGCCACGGATGTCCTCAAGGAATTCCTGCAGCTCCTCTCTCAGCGTATGGGGGGGCGGGGTTACCGATCTATGACTTTCCCCCAGTGGGGCCCGTCACAGCCCCGTGGCCCACCGAGACGGGCAAGCAGGGGGCAGACCCTTGACGTGGTGTCCGATGGGCTGACGCCATGAGGTCTGCCCTGTTCCCTGGTTCAACAGGGGGCGGCGGAGAGGAAACAGGAGCCCCTCGTGGGTCGGGACAGGGAAAAACAAAGGCTGCTCCCTGGGGGTCATCCTCAGGGATATGGACAGATTCGACCCCAGGGGCGGCAATGGCATCACAGGAGGTAGAGGGGATAAGGACGGGGCTGGCATCAGGGACAGGGCTGGGGTCAGGAGTAGGGTCAGGGCAGGGATCAGGAACAGAATCAGGGAGGGGGACAAAGGCAGGATCCCGAGCCCTAGTAGTTGGGCCGCTGGATGGTGGTCCCCCTTGGTCCAGCTCAGGAATCTGGGGGGGTGGGATTGGGACACTCAATGATGCTGGGCTCAGCCACTGTGGCCGGTGTGGCAGTCACTGCATCTGGAGATGGACGGTCTTTAATGGGGTCCCAGCCCAGGAAGTAGGTCGGTTGCCCCACATCTAAAAGGGACACTCCATGGGAATCGTGTCCCGGCAGCGTGGCACCAACAGTCACCTCAGTAGGCTCGGCGGCTGTCAGCGGGGTGCCACCCGCGGCCGGGCAGATGGAAGAATCCAGGGGACCCTCAGAGGCGAGAGTAGAAGCAGCAGTTAGGGGAAGGGAACATAGGGAAAGGTGAATTGGGGTGAGGTCGCTTAGATCGAGGCCCGCTGGCAGAGGGTCGTCCTCCCCCTGGGTGACCGGGGTCAGACCCAGGGCCTCGATCTCCTCATAAATGGAGGGGAGGTCACCTTCCACCACCCCAGGGCTCTCCCCGCCAGAACCCAAACTAACGCTCGCCTTGGTGCTCACAGGGGCTTCAGATGGTAAGGGGGCGAGAGGGGCTCCATCGGAGGATTCCACAGGAAGGGACTCCGGAGGAGGGTCGATGTTACCTTCCGGTGCTGTCATGTTGTCCCCAGCCGGCACCATTGAATGGGAGTTGTCAGGGGGCAAAGTGGAAAGCTCAGCATTGGTGCCCCCCTTCCTGCTCTTCCGGGGGGCATCAGAATCCGAAGAATGGATCGGAGCCCCAGCCTTCCACTTGCCCTGCTTCCCCTGCCCTAAGGACCAGCCCTCCATGGCATCATCTGTAGGCTGGCTAACAGGGGTCGAGTCAGGGAGCAAGGGCGATGGCTCAGGGACTCGGGGAGGCAATGGTGGGGCAGCATGTAGGAGGAAGGATTCCCCCTGGGGCGGGCCCTCACCAATGCCCGGTGGTATCTCTGCCGCACCCTCCTCCACAGGCCCCGCCGGATCACAGACAGTGGAGGCGGGGCTCTCCCGCTCGTCTGGGCACGCTGGGGGGAATACCCCTTGGACCCGAGCGGGAGCAGTGGTGGACTGGAAAGGAGGAGGGGCAGCTCCGGGCGCCGGGCAGCCAGGGGCGCCGGCGATGACAGGGCCGGTGTCTTGCCGGGGCTCGGTGGTCCTGGATGCTCCTCCGTGCCGGGCCAAGGGGCAGTCCCTCCGGACGTGCCCCATCACCCGGCAGAGGTAGCACCGGGCCTCCCCTGTGGAGTAATGCACCCAGTAATGGGCTCCCTGGTAGGGAAGGAGGAAGGATCCCTCGAGCACCTCTCCGCCACATGCAGCCGGCAGCAGTTGAAGCTGCACTTGCCAGCGGAATGAGAGGATGCGACGGGGGGCGAGGTCTTTGCAGCCCAACGGAAGAGAGCTGATGACAGAGATAGGTCATCCGAGGGCAGAAAGGGCAGGCAGCAGGGCGGCATTGGGTAGTAAGGAGCAGGGCCGGCTTTAGCAAGAGCGGGGCCCGATTCCTGGGGGCGGGGCTTGCAGCAAGCAGATCAGACCTCCGGAGAAGGTCCTTGCTTTGCCAACTGGTCTGATCAGCTAGGGGTCTTTGGGGGGGCCCTCTCCCCGCTCTCGTTTGTTTTTGAACGTACCCCCATTTTTAAACTCCCCTCCCACGAACAACAAATTTGTGCCTGGAGATCTCCTGATTATTGTAAGTGAATCGAGTCCTCTCTGTGTCCTCTTGTGGAAGCAGAGAAAGAACTGACAGGAAGGAACTGCAATTCATGACAGTTGGTTAGCAAGAGTCAGGCTAACTATAACCCTAATAATGCGAGATTTGTAGAAGCGAGGATTGTGTGAGGCGAGTGGGAAAGAACTGTGTGAGAAGTTGTTGCGACCTTGTGTAGATAATGTGTAGAAAATATGGTATGTAGGCTAGAGTCAAAACAAGTGAGAAAAATCAGATATCAAGATGGCCTATGTATAAACAAAATGCAGCTGTTGCTTGTTATTGTCTGTAATGAAAGGTATAAAGGTTTGCTGTAACTGTTTACCTGTAGAGAGACCTGCTTAGCTCTCTCCCTCTGCGCAATTGTGAGAGAAAATAAAGTATCTGACTTGCTGTACCCAAACAAAAAGTGAGAACTCTGTTATTCTCCGACACTCTGATGTTGAAACTGCTGTTCCTGCTGCTGCTTTGGGGATTGGTAAGGAAAAACTTCTTGCATACTCCCCTTGTTTTAGCTGCTGGCTTTCTTTGCCCCAGCAGGCAGACCCAAGCTAACTCCTTGGTGTGTATCTGTAATCTGTTTCTTGCTCCGCAGTGCCTTTACTGCTAGAAATAAGCCTGTGCCTTCCTGGACTGTATCCTGGGCTGCCAGCTTGCAGCCAGCCCCCTGCTTGAGCCACCACTAGTTAAACACACACACACACCCCTTGGAGCTGTATCCCGGGCACACACCACTCTGCCCTCTGGAACTACCCCTAGTATAAGGTGCACCCATTAGGTTAGATTTAGCCTTTAGTCTAGATAAATTGTAATTTCATTTTGCATAGTTGTGGTTAAGTTAGGTTTAGGAAATTGCTTGCACTGTACTCTGTAAGTTAGTCTTAAAGAATTGTTGCATTGTGTTGTGTTACTTGCTAATTTGTGTAGTCTTGGTTAAGTTAAATCATAGATAAGATTTTGCTGTGTTCTGTATAATTGTCTCTCTCTCTCTCTCTTTCTCTCTGCTGTTTAAACTTGCAGCCTGTCTGTTCTCTGTGTCTCCCTGAGTTTAAATCTCCCTCCACCGCGTGCTCACCCTGCTCCTACTGTTACCAAACCTCAATTGTATTACTGAAGTCTAGCATGAAACCCCACTGGTTACACCTTTTCTCTCTAACACACCTCACATTTTACATTTACAACACTGTGACACATTTTTACCTAAAGTTATTGGTTATTTAACACATTTTACCCATACTGTTAGTTGGTTATATGCGGCTGTGACATACTCTTTACATAGAAATTGTTAGCTATCTGTTACATTTATACTTCAGTGTTAATTGGTTACCAACTGTATTGTACCCCATTGTATTGTACCCCACTATTGAAACCCCCCTATCCTATTTACTAAAAGAAACCCCTCCCCAATTGTCTACCTTAACAAACCCCATACCCCTCACTATTGAATTTCCCCTGTTTTTGTATTTTTTAATAAAGTTTATTTTGCACCCCACCAGTGCAGTAGTTGTCCCCCAAGATCACCTACCTTACATGTAATTGACTCAGGGTCAACAATTAGAGTGAGATTTTAAAAGTGTGTCCACTTTAGATAAGCTAGAGTTTGAAATGTAAATGTGCATTTTTAAAGACTTGGAAGAAGAGGGCAAGTCATATCTGAGTAACCTAATTGCCTTCTATGACGAGATAACTGGCTCTGTGGATGAGGGGAAAGCAGTGGATGTGTTATTACTTGATTTTAGCAAAGCTTTTGATATGATCTCCTACAGTATTCTTGCCAGCAAGTTAAAGAAGTATGGGCTGGATGAATGGACTATAAGGTGGGTAGAATGCTGGCTAGATCGACGGGCTCAAGGTGTAGTGATTAAAGTCTCCATGCCTAGTTGGCAGCCGATATCAAGCAGAGTGCCCCAGGGGTCGGTCCTGGGGCCGGTTTTGTTCACTATCTTCATTAATGATCTGGAGGATGATGTGGACTGCACCCTCAGGAAGTTTGCAGATGACACTAAACTGGGAGGAGTGGTAGATACTCTAGAGGGTAGGGATAGGATACAGAGGGACCTAGACAAATTAGAGGATTGGGCCAAAATAAATCTGATGAGGTCCAACAAGGGTAAGTGCAGAGTCCTGCACTTAGGATGAAAGAATCCCATTCACTGCTACAGACTAGGGACCGAATGGCTAGGCAGCAGTTCTGCAGAAAAGGACCTGGGGTTACAGTGGATGACAAGCTGGATATAAGTCAACAGTGTGCCCTTGTTGCCAAGAAGGTTAATGGCATTTTGGTCTGCACAAGTAGGGGCATTGCCAGCAGATCGAGGGAAATGATCATTCCCCTCTATTCAACATTGGTGAGGCCTCATCTGGAATATTGTGTCCAGTTTTGGGCCCCACACTAAAAGAAGGCTGTGGAAAAATTGGAAAGAGTCCAGCGGAGGGCAACAAAAAGGATTAGGGGGCTGGAGCACATGACTTATGAGGAGAGGCTGAGAGAACGGGGATTGTTTAGTCTACAGAAGAGAAGAATGATGGGGTATTTGGTAGCGTCTTTCAACTACCAGAAAGGGGGTTCCAAAGAGGATGGATCTAGACTGTTCTCAGTGATACCAGACAACAGAACAAGGAGTAATGGTCTCCAGTTGAAGTGGGGAAAGTTTAGGTTGCATATTAGGAAAAACTTTTTCACTAGGAGGGTGGTGAAGCACTGGAATGGGTTACCTAGGGACGTGGTGGAATCTCGTTCCTTAGAGATTTTTAAGGTAAGGCTTGACTAAGCCCTGGCTGGGATGATGTATTTGGGGATTGGCCCTGCAATAAGTAGGGGGTTGGACTATATGACCTCCTGATGTCTCTTCCAAACCTGATATTATATGATTCTAAGAGGGGTAACTGTAGTAGTCTATATTTAGCTATCCAAAGGGTCCTGTATTCTGTTAATTCAGGGACCAATAATTCAGCGATTATACCCGTCCCCATGCCACCTGCCCAATTCCAGCTCAGTCTCATTGAATTCATTGGCGGTAGGGGCTGAAGGATGGAGGGAATGTTTATAACTGAAATCACCAAAATGTGTTTTGGAAGGTTAATGTTAATCAGATCTGTTCCGCTCTCCTTCTCAGACATTTTCTCTGGGAATCCCGGAGACGGAAAGGAGCAGGTGTTACCATCTTGGCTACTAATCCCCATGGTGACTCTATGCACTAGCAATTCTCAAAGTGTGGGCAGAGCCTCCCAATGGAGGCATAGGAATGCGTCAAGGGAGTCGTGATCAGTGTGGGTTGTTTGGTTTTTTTTTTTTTTAAAAGAGCACTGCTGTTGGCCCCAGTTGGCTGGGGCTCAAGAAGGAATAGGCCTTGCTGGGAGTTGGGGATCAATGCTTAAGCTGTCAAACCCAGGTGGAGCAGCAGCACAGAAGTAGGGGCGGCAATGGGGTCATAAGTCTGCTGTGAACAACAATATTGACGAATATCACTTTTCACGTGGCCACCCTAAGTTCTGTGATGCTACTGGAGATCTTCAGAGCTGTGCACATCGCCAGCAACTACTCTGCCTTTAGAGCTGAGTGGTGATATATGTGCTTTTAAGGGTGGGGGCCTATATAACCACAGACACACAGAAATGGGGGGAAATGAAACACATAGGAGAACCACTGGTCTACCCTATTATGGGCACCATGTTTACAAAATGATAAATCTTCTCCAAAGTATGTGTTGTGAGGATTCATAGGAAAAGTCATCACCTGCTGAATATTACTGTCCCATTACAATATGTCTATCAGCACTGTCCATGGAGCACTGAGAGGTTGCTGTATGTTTGTTACATGCTGTGAAGCTGGAAAACGCCCACAGAATTGTTACTTCACATTCATGAATTCTTTATTAAGTCATCACACAACTTTAAAAATACACATTTACATTTCAAACTCCAGCTTATCTAAAGTGGACACACTTTTAAAATCTCTCTCTAAATGTTGACCCTGAGTCAATTACATGCAAGTTGCTTAACCTTTTCTTGCCATGTGTCACAGAAGTTTAGATCCTGTGTGGATTCCTCCATGTTTAATGAGGTCAGACCTCCATATGAAACTTTTCCCACAGTCCAAGCACTTGTGGGGTCTCGCTCCTCTGTGGATTGCCTGATGGTGAACAAGGTTTGATCTCACTTTGAAACATTTCCCACAGTCCAAGCACTTGTGGGGTCTCGCTTCTGTGTGGACTGCCTGATGTTGAACAAGGTGAGACTTTTTTATGAAACTTTTCCCACAGTCCAAGCACTTGTGAGGTCTTTCTCCTGTGTGTAATGCCTGATGATTAACAAGGTCTGACCTTTGTATGAAACTTTTCCCACAGTCCAAAAACTTGTGGGGTCTCGCTCCTGTGTGGATTGTCTGATGATAAACAAGGTGTGACTTTCTTATGAAACTTTTCCCACAGTCCAAGCACTTGTGGGGTCTCTCTCCTGTGTGGATTGCCTGATGTTGAACAAGGTTCGACCTCTCTATGAAAGTTTTCCCGCAGTCCAAGCACCTGTGGGGTCTCTCTCCTGTGTGTAAAGCCTGATGGCGAACTAGGTGTGACCTCAGTATGAAACTTTTCCCACAGTCCAAGCACTTGTGGGGTCTTTCTCCTGTGTGGATTGCCTGATGTTGAACAAGGTCTGACCTTTGTATGAAACTTTTCCCACAGTCCAAGCACTTATGGGGTCTCGCTCCTGTGTGGATTGTCTGATGATAAACAAGGTGTGACTTTGTTATGAAACTTTTCCCACAGTCCAAGCACTTATGGGGTCTCTCTCCTGTGTGGATTGCCTGATGTTTAACAAGGTTTGACTTTGTTATGAAACTTTTCCCACAGTCAAAGCACTTGTGGGGTCTCTCTCCTGTGTGGATTGCCTGATGACGAACTAGGTGTGACCTTCTTATGAAACTTTTCCCACAGTCAAAGCACTTGTGGGGTCTCTCTCCTGTGTGGATTGCCTGATGTCTAATTATTTGTGTCTTCGAAATGAAACATTTCCCCCACTCGAGGGATTGACAGGTTTTCTCTCCAGTGTGGCTGCTCCCATGGTTATTAAGATCTGAGAGCTTATTGAAGATTTCCCCATCATCCAAGCATTGAAAGGGTTTCTCTCCACTACAGGTTGTCCAATGTGTCACAAGCTGTGATCTCACAATGTATTCTTTCCCACACTGAGGGTAGTGCCCGGCTGTCTCTTCCTTGGGATTTGTTTGCTGTGCTCTTGGATCCTTGTCTCCTGCCCCCCCGGTAATAGATTCATCCACTTTCTTCCCTGGGTGGTTTTCCAGAAGCCTCTCTGACCTGTGCCAGTTTCCCCAGGCCTTTTCCTGCTCCAAGCACTGGGAAAAATTCCCTTCAGCTCTTCCCACAAAGGTTCCCTGCAGTTCCACTTCCCCGGGAACTTCCTCATGATGATTCCCCTCCTCATTCTCACTCCCTCGCTCAGCACCTGCTGGGAGAGACACAATCCAGACAGGAGTCATTGTGCTGGGGAGAAAGAAGAAGAGTACCAAGCGAAAACCCAACACGAAGACTGAACAATTGGACTCCGCCTCCACACCCTACACAAACAATCACAGGGAAGGAAAGCTGGGAAGCAAACTCCTGCAGCTAAGAGGTTGGGTGGAATAGTGTGAGCTATGTCTCTTGACTGCAGCCCTGTCCTGGCTGAGATGAGGAAGAACTGAGGGCGCTTACTCACACCATATTTTGGGATTCTCAACTTCTTCCTTCATTCCCTAGATTGTTTCTGTGTCAGTCCTCACCTGTAAGGGTGTATATCGGAAGCCTTCTTTCATTGCAGTCCCGGAGATCGGGCACCCATGGCTCTTCCCCTCGTTCCAGCCGGGCGATCAGCTCAGGTTTGGGAAAGGGAAATCCTGTGCAGAGGGTGAAATCATACCAGATCAGGGTGCATGAAGCATTGGTGGAGTATTTGTCAGAAAGGACATTCCGTGAGTGGAACCTGTCCCTGTGCTCTGCTGGAGGAACGTGGAATCCAAGAGGATGGGAAAATGGTCACTGAGCCCGCTTGCGCAAAGGAACTTGGCTGGGGAGGTGAGTTGAATTATTATTACACCCTCACTAAGTGTTCCCAAGATCTGTGCACTCTGGTGGCCTTCCTGACTCACACACAGCTCTGGACTTAAATCCCTGCCTCTTTCTAAACCTGCAGAGCCCAGAGCCCTCCCCATGGCTGGAGCTATTCCCAAGGAGGAAGGTGAACAGGGATTGTGTGTGCAGGGAGAAACAACACAGACAGGACAATGCTGGATTTATGCCCCTTTGAAAGATGGAGGGGTGGGGATGGTTTAGCTTGTCCATTGGGTTTTGACACACATGTGGCACTAGAGATAGCACAGAAATGCAAATCTCTCTCACATGGCAGCTATGCATTATGGAACTAATTCGCCTCTGATCTAACTGACTTGGGAAGAACCTGACCAGATTCAGACACACAGATCCCACGGCTTCTAGTATCTGAGGGTATGGGAATCCCTTACCCAACGAGGTCACCATCTCGTAGTTCTCCTGCATGACATCCCTGTAGAGGGCTCTCTGAGCGGGATGAAGCAGAGCCCCCTGCCTCTGGGTGAAATACACAGCCACCTCCTCGAAGGTCACCGGCATCTGGAACACCAAAAGCCCCCATTCATTACCTGCTGTTTCAGCCACAATCCCGCTAGTCACATGGGAAGAGGGATAAAGAAATGGAAGCTGTGGGAGGGCCAGAGTAGCAGAATCCTACCCCCACCCTGCTCAGAGGAGCCAGGAGGCTTCAGGGGGTGGGAAAAGGTGAGAGCTCCTTGTTTCCCCAGCAGACGGAGCAGGGCATGGTCTTTTCATTTCACACACACCTGCCAGCCACAGGCTGATTTGGGAAGCAGAGCTCTGAGCCGGGGACAGGGACAGGAATCCCAACACTTCCCTTCATATTTCAAAGCAGCCTCAGGCTAGTGGGGTCTCACTCCAGCACTGGGAGCCTTGAAAATGTTCCCAGCCCTGTGCAATGGGGTTATATCCTGTTTGAGAAATGGGGGAATGTCCCGTCTCCCCTCCCCCATCACCAATGGGCCCACTCAGAAAATCAGCAGGTTTATCACACACTGTCTCCTCCCTGCCCCTGCCCAGGAGCTCCCTGATAATCCCCTACCTGAGCTGGTTCCATCACAGACATTTCCCTTCCCTGTTTCCTGGAAGACGGGCCCATCTGGAGCGAAATGTGGACGTGATTCTTCAGCCTGTCGGGGTGATTGGGAACATTACAGAAGGGGCTTCAGTCCATGTCACCCCCCGATTCCACCCCAGACTCTTCAGACCCTCCCAGTAACAGTATCTCTGATCCAAATGCTAGGTAAAAAGCAGAACTAAAGGGGCCACTTTGGGGGATTTCTCCACACTGCCGTGTAAACCCCTCTCCCTTAGGAACAGCAGGAGCCCTCTGATGGCATCACCTAAAAATAATGACCTGCTCTGGACTCCTGCAGCAGCCCCCAGGGACAGGCAGGCAGAGGCTGATCCCATTGGCCCATCCACACTCCCTGCCTGCCCAGAGCAGCAGTGACTCCGGTGTGGCTGAGATGTGAATCCTGCCCAGACATCAGACCAGTGCCTGGGCGACCGCAAAAGTCATGAGACACAGACCCCACCAGCACGGGTGTGTCTGACAATAACACACTGGGAGCAGGGAGTGAGTGTTGGGGCTGGGTTTTTGCCTCTGTCCCAGTCTCCCCACACACCCCCTTTCCTCACAGTGCCCCCACTCACATCTTCCCCCATTCTATCCTCGCTTCCCTCTGCCCCCCAATTCCGTCAATCCCACCGCATCGCCCCCATCTTTCCTTCAGTGCGCCCCGCCCCCAACCCAGCCTGCCCCCCGCATCCCCAGCACCCGCCTCCTGCGCCCTCCGCCCCCGCCTGCCCTCACCCCCCTGCACCTCTTTATTCTCCTCCCCCTGCAGCCCGCGTGGGACGGGGGGACACAGCTCCCTCGGGGGTGGGTTATTTCTCTTACCTTCCCTCCGAGCGGGGCCCCCTGGGGCAGGGGCCGGGCCGGGAAGGGGCCTGGCCGGGCTGGGGGCTCTGCCCTGGGAGAGGCTCCTGGGGAGCAGCGGGAAGGGCCCTGCTGGAGATTCCCCTCTCCCGGCTGCAG
This sequence comes from Trachemys scripta elegans, assembly GCF_013100865.1. Taxonomy (NCBI): domain Eukaryota; kingdom Metazoa; phylum Chordata; order Testudines; family Emydidae; genus Trachemys; species Trachemys scripta. Next base: position 39,228,146 of record NC_048311.1, on the reverse strand, counting down.
CCAGGGCTCCGGGCTCCCAGCACCAGCCGCCGGGGCTCGGGGATCTCGCCAGGAGCCTGGAGCCAGAGTCCCCGCAGCGGCTGCGAGTCACTTCCTGCTGCCGGGCCTGAGCCCAGCGATCGCTCCCCCCAGAGCCGCCTCCCAGCTGCTCCTGGGTCCTAGCGATCAACCCTCCGCGCTGCAGCATCTCTGTGTCCGGCTCCTGTTCCACTCACAGGCTCTATGGTCAGAAGGGCCCATCATGAGCAACTAGCGAAGGGATTCTCACGACCAAATTTGGTGGCATCACAGTGTGGCCAGTAACTCTTGCTGGTGCCCACTCTGACACTTTCCCCCATAATCCTAACTAACTTTACGAGAAACTGATAAATATGCACATAGTTCAGCGGGTGGGGAAATGCTCCTACTAGTGTGGGGAAGTTTTCTGGCTCATTCACCACCCAGATGGAATCAAATAGCAAAATGTGCTGAGTCCTCGCTCCCACTCCCTTTCCCCGTAGGCCTGCCTGACCTCGAGGACTCCCCTTCCACTCCGGTCTCTGAAACCCCGATAAGGTTGGGCCCGTTTCCTCCAGCTATCAGTATGGATGCAAATAAAGGAGTCTCAGGCTGTCTGATCCAAAATCAACCGTGTGGTCAATTTTCCACAACACGGGGAACAGTATATCTCATCCCAGTATGAGTAAAGGTGTGTTACAATAGTGTATCTGGTTACTCGTGAAGTTACAAGCTGCTTCCACAGCAGCATCTCTGCCCAGCATGTCTTTCCCAATGCCGTTGCAGCTCCTTTTCTGGCTCCAGAAGGCCATTCCCCAGATTCCCTATTGAATCTGATCTCAAATCCACTCTGCTGCAATAGAATCCTGGCTGCAGTGGCAAGCTACGTGAAACAGCAGCAGAATGAAGGTGTGTGACTGATTGGCTACAGATCTCCAGCCAGGCATTCTCCAGCAAAACAAGGAGCACTGCCAGCCCTCCCCTGAAAGAAAATAATTTCAGCTCACACCTGCGACATTGTGCAGTCTATATGGTTTTATAAAAACATGATAATAAGTGAATATAATGTAACTGGGGTAGTTTTAGAAAAATATGGTAAAAAGTGAACATAACGTAACTGGGATATGCTTCATGCAAAAGGTCTCTTGTGAAGTATCATTACAAAGCTCATAATCTACTGAGTGTGATCATCCTATTTGTAGAAATGTACCACTCTTGTATCTAAAACTAGAAATATAAAACATAACTCTGAGGGCCTATTGTAATTATGTAAAGTGTGGACCATTAAGGATGGTTTGGAATCTTGATGACTCCCATTGTCTGCAGATGGCTGTATTTACCTGTGAATCTTCCTATATATGTGTGTGCTGGCAAGTGGGTAATGAAGTCTTGCAGTGACATGTGATCATGTCACCTGAACTGGAATCCATCTTTAACCTGGTGCTTTTCCAGTGAGGGGTGTGTGTGTTATTGAAATATCGGGTCCACCTAGTTGAGAGCCAATAACAGCCAGACAGGGATAAGGAAGAGTTGCTTTATTTTGCAGAAGAAAGGAGAGCTTTGCACCTCGGTATAAAAACTTCATTTTATACATATTTTACAGATTTTTTATATATATTTAGATAAAGGTTTTTGCAGTGTTAACATTTGATTGGTGGTGGACAGACCCGTGCTTTTGCTATTTGGTTAGTGAAAACCGGCTTGGGACCAGCTTTAATTACCTTAAGGCCTTGAAGGGAAAACAGTTGAAAACTTTAGGCTACTGTGTATTTGAAGTGTTTGCTTTTTTTTAATGGCTGCTGGTTGACATAAAGGCTGCTGTGTTAAGGGGGGTTACTAGTAATTTTTATAGGGTTTTTTGGGGGGGCCTGACAAATTTAAAAATTGTCAGGCCCATTACACAATTTGCGATTAAGCTGGAGGGACAGATACTGGCTTTTTTTATGGATAGCAGAGCTTTTGATTATAGCATTATATAGGCATTTGGCACATTGTATAATTATTTAGATAATATATAGAAAGAAAATAATTTATTTAATAACTGTTCGAAAGAGCCCCGTAAATCATGACGTAAGGTTTGGAAGGAGGTTTTTAAAACTAAAGGCGTGATTAAGAGATACAGCACGGAAAACAACAGCAGCATCCGCATTTTTAATGGCTTGTAAATGTTGCTTAATTAAGCCGGAATGATTAACATAGAAATAACATTTTTTTTGATGCGAGCACAAGCCCCCCTAATTTAGCATTTATAGCATTTAAATATATGTTTCTTTTGCAAAGTTATTTTTGCCATTTTATTAATTTTTTGTTTTAATTTTTGGAAAGTGTTTATTGACGCACTGGTTATTTTTTTTAGTTTTGCAGAAATATTTATTACTGCTTTTTTTCGCTTGGCTATTTTTAACCCAGGAATGAGCGCACGAACAAAGGAGTGAAACCCCGTTTGCCTGACTACTAGGGGATTGTTGGCGCGTTTTGCTTGAGTTTTTATAAGGGGGGGGGTGAAAAACTTATGGACATAGCTGCCCAGGTTGAGGATTTGGCTGGCATTTAATGTGTTGTTTACTTGGACATTTGGTAACACCCGGGCCACACCACACCGAAAGATTTGCAGGTACAGCTTATATTTTTTTTTTTTTAGAGCGGGTTTTGTGACATAGCCAACAATCAGATAAGTGTCCCAATGTGGCTATTCGCTGAAGAGGTTTAGCGGCTGGGTGTGGGTTCGCTTGTACAAGGGGCAAACCCAAAAGCAACAGCCACTGTAGCACCGTCTGAGAACCCATAGTTATAAAGATTTAGGATTTTGTTTGCTGGAACAGACGCTTTAGTCCCTTAAGAGGTTCAGCTTTCCAGGTATCGTCTGCTTCTGGCTTTTCCGGGTCGCGGTGGGAAGAGCTGGCGGTGCTTCCTTGAGGTTCGAAGTTCTCTGCTTTTGGCCCCGTCCTAGGGGCTAGCTTGACTCGGGTGTGGTGTATCCAAGTGTCTCGCTTTTTTACTTGAATGGCAGTGTGAGAGGTAAGAAGGACTTGGAAAGGGCCCGCCCACCGGGGTTGGAGAGGCTTGTGTTTTTACTTTTTTACATAGACCCAGTTTTTTGGAGCGATTCGGCGGGCAGGAACATCAGCGGGTAGGGACTGAAATTGGAGAGATTTGAGAGTGGTTTGAAGGGAAACAACATATTTGGTTAGCTCCTTGTTACCTTAAGTGGCTAAATTAGTTACAAATTTTGGGTTAGCAAATCTGGTGTCTGGCCTGCTAAATAAAGGGTGAGAGACAGAGCCGGCCTCTAGGGGCAGTTTGAACTGCCAAGAGGGCCAAAGGCAGAACTTGAAGCCATTTTAACCCAGTTTGAGCACATAGCTTAGAGAGTTTAAGTTTTAAAGTTTGGTTTATTTTTTTTTACTTGTTTTGAAGATGGTGGTCTCCAAGGGGTGTGTAGAAGCCGGTCAATACCTAGGGCTTTTGCAATGTTTTGAATAATCTGGGCAGTAAAGTGAGTCCCTTGATCAGAGTTAATAGACCTAGGGTGGTCAAACCTAGGAATGACATGGTTTAATAAGGTTTTTTTTACTTTTAAGACAGTTGCTTGTTTAGTCGGGAATGCTTCAGTTTAACCAGTCAGTTGGCACACGATTACAAGGAGGTACTTGTAGCCCTGGCACTTAGACATTTTTGAGTAGTCAATTTGAAGTCGCTTGAAGGGTGTGTATGCCCATAACCTGGCTCCGGGTGGGGGGGCTTTAGGTTCCCCCCTTGGATTGAATTTTACACAGATGTCACAAGTGGCAAGGAGTTGTTTAGCTTCCTGGAATACTTCAGGAGCATACCAAAGTTTATTTACAGTAGCTGCCATGGCCTCTGCGCCACCATGGGTTTCCTGGTGTAGTTTAAATAGGGCAGGCCGTAGAGCAGATTGGGGCAATGCTCTTTTTTTATTTGGCAGTTGCCACTTTCCCCCTTGGGTCTTGGTGGCCCCCATGCTTTTTTAACGCTCGACCTTTCATGGCTTAGGGATAAAAGGGGCTGGGACTAGAGTTGGCGGGGTGGAGGATGTGAGTACCATTTGCTTGGTAACATATGGCTGTAGGGAGGCTGCTTTTGAAGCTGAATTAGCTAATCGATTCCCACAAATGGTGGGATCGTTTCCCTTCCGATGGGCCCGAACATGGACGATGGCAATTTCAGATGGCAGATGTATGGCTTTCAATAATTTCAGGATCAGGGGCCCATGGGCCACCTTAGTGCCACTGGAGGTAATAAAGCCACGCTCTGCCCACAGTTGGCCTGTGGCATGGCAAACACCAAAGGCATATTTCGAGTCAGTATATATGTTCACCAACTGACGTGGCTGCCAACTCACATGCTCAGGTGAGGGCTATCAATTCTGCCGCCTGGGCTGAGGTGGAAGGTCCCAGGGGAGCAGACTGTAATACATTAAACTGAGTAGTTACTGCAAACCCAGATACCCGTTGGCCCTCCATGACCCGTGATGAACCATCAGTGTATACAGTTCCAGTTCAGCATTTGGAATGGGCACATCTGAAAGTTCTACTCGAGGGTTTTTTTGATGTTGCATTATTTGAAGACAATCATGTGAGGGCTCGTGATTATAGTCCGGGAACGGTAAAAGGGTTGCAGGATTCAAGGTATGGCACTGTTACATTTTTAAATTGGTCCTGGATAATAAAGAAACTTCCAAATGCGTTAATGTTTGAAAGGTCAAATATTGCGTGCCCTTTTGGACTAACAGTTGTTGAGCTGCATGAGGGGTCCGTAAGGTCAGTGAATGGCCCAAGGTAATTTTTTCCGCTTGGGGTACCAGGAGACCAGCAGCAACCACTGCTCGGAGACAGCCAGGAAAGCCCTGTGCCACAGCCTCCAATTTTGGGGAGAAATAGGCCACAGGTCGTTTTTGGGGTCCAAAAGCCTGAGTAAGGACACCAGAGGCCACCCCAAGTCGCTCATGTACATAGAGAACAAAGGGTTTGCGATAATCGGGGAGTCCAAGGGCTGGGGCTGAGGCCAAGGCTGTTTTAATTCCCTGGAAGGCTTTGACGGTCCCAGAGTCCCAGTGAAGGGGCTTCTTAGCATTATGGGTGATCTGTTCAAAGAGGGGTTTTGCCATTTTCCCAAAGCCTGGAATCCAGGAACGGCAGAATTTTGCAAGGCCTAAAAATCCCCGCATTTCGCGTTTTGTTTTTGGTCGGGGAATGTTAAGAATTGACTGAATACGGGTACTAGATAACGCTCGATACTCAGGGGTGAGCACATGACCAAGATAAGTTACCTTGTTTTTGGCAAACTGCACATACTTACAATTATAACATTTAAACATTTGAATAAAATTAATCCAAATATTTAGAAAAAGTTCCCAAAGAGGAAAAAGTGGCTGCCTGCCTAATCATTATGTTGCTGGCAGTAGTGCTGGGCCACAGAGGAAAAGTCTTATTTGACTGCAGCAATCAATGGTGCACGGTCATCCGGTGATGCACGCGAGCAAATAGGGCCAGAGCACCTGAGGCGCAACCGTCCAGGGAGCGCCAAAGGTGATCAGGGTATAAGGTGTACCCAGCAACACTTCAAGAACAATTTGTGGCTTTTTAGTTGATATTAGCTTTTATTTGCTATTTGTTACCAAAACAGATTTAAAATTTTCCATTCTCCTGGCTTTGACTACCCTGCGGCAGCCACAACTTTGGTTTTATTTAAAACAATTTAAATTTTGTAAAGCATTAAGTTATTTTAAAGATTAAATGCTTGTCATAACTATAAAGGGAAGGGTAACAGCTGTCCTGTGTACAGTACTATAAAATCCCTCCTGGCCAGAGACTCCAAAATCCTTTTCCCTGTAAAGGGTTAAGAAGCTCAGGGAACCTGGCTGACAACTGACCTAAAGGATCAATAAGGGGACAAGATACTTTCAAATCTTGGGGGGGGGGAGGCTTTTGTTTGTGTTCTTTGTTTGGGAGTGTGTTCGTTCTCGGGACTGAGAGGGACCAGACATCAATCCAGGTTCTCCACATCTTTCTAAACAAGTCTCTCCTATTTCAAACTTGTACATAAATAGCCAGGCAAGGCGTCTTAGTTTCTCTTTGTTTTCTCAACTTGTAAATGTACCTTTTACTAGAGTGTTTATCCTTGTTTGCTGTACTTTGAACCTGAGACTAGAGGGAAGTCCTCTTAGCTCTTTAAGTTTGATTACCCTGTAAGGTTGATTTCCATACTAATTTTACAGAGATGATTTTTACTTTTTTTTCTTTAATTAAAAGCTTTCTTTTTAAAACCTGATTGATTTTTCCTTGTTTTAAGATCCAAGGGGTTTGGATCTTGATTCACCAGGAGTTGGTGGGAGGAAGGAGGGGGAATGGTTAATTTCTCCTTGTTTTAAAATCCAAGGGGTTTGGATCTGTATTCACCAGGGAATTGGTGAAGGTTTTTCAAGACTTCCCAGGAAGGGAATCCATTGAAATGGTGGCAGCGAAACCAGAGCTAAGCTGGTAGTTAAGCTTAGAAGTTTTCATGCAGGCCCCTACATTTGTACCCTAAAGTTCAAAGTGGGGATCCAGCCTTGACAATGCTAAATACCAAAACTAAAGAACACTAGTTTACTTTGTTTGGCAAAAGTATTTTTTTTTCTATAACCCGAAAACAACATTAATTTATTTTAAACTTATAAAACAAAAATTATACACACCAGGAGCATTTTTTAACAAATTCAACTAACTCTTTTATAGTTAAATAATTTACCTATATAACCTCCCTGCCTGGATTATTTACAGACACTCCCAAAGGAATGGCTGCAAAGAAACCAAGAATTTTTCTTTTAACATTTATTTATAGTTTCACTGCTTAATTCCCACCAGTAATTACAGACTTAACTTTTTACTTTCTTTCTTTTAACTTCCTTAAACTGCGGTTGCCTGCCCGTTTGGGCCCAATCCTTCTTTTTTTTTTTTTTTGCTGGTTCACTTTTTTTTTCTTCATGGGCACAGGCATTGTTTTACTACCAATTCAGCAAGGAGGGTGGGCTTTTTGGCTAACCCCCCTTGTAGGAGAGGATTAATTATTTAACAAAGCAATTGTTATTATACATAAAGAGCGGTTAAACAACACAACAACACTAGAACATTGCAGTAAGCCTTGGTCTCCTTTCCAGGTGAGAGCAATTTTCCTAGCCTCTTTACCCAGGTGATGCCAACTCGTCAACATTCATGCTACTGGGGAGGATTTATAAGGGAGGTCCTCGCACACACCCCTTCCGGCAAAGGGCACCAGCCCGTCTTTTAAAGGAACGGGGTAGGATACTCTATTGCCTCCGGTACGGCGGGCGATTTCCAGGGACTCCCCCTCTCTCTGAGTAAGGGGAGGGAGCTCACTCCATACGCTAGTCCAGGCTCCAAGAGGAAGATTTGGGGAAAGGTTTCGGTCACAGGTCAGTCACACAGAAAGTTGGGAAAGGCGCGGTCCCCTCACACCCCTCCTCTGGCAGAGAGCACCGGCCCGCCTTCAAGAGAATGGGATGGGTAACTCTACTGTCCAGGAGTATGTGGGCAGTTTCCTGGGGCCTCTTTGCTCTCTGAGCAAGGAGGGACGCCATCGTCATTTAATGGCCAGAAAAGGCTGGGGATCCCCTTACGACCCACAATCACACAGCACACCTAATTCGGGACTTCATTATGGCATTCTGTCACACTGCCAGCCGATTGCTGGCAGGAGCCCTGCCAACCCTCCTTGGCTGCTTCAGGATTCCCTGTACCTTGCCCTACTTGTGCAATGGGGGTCTCCGGTATTTCCAGTCCCTTGCCCCGCCCGCAGTGGGTTCCAGGGAGTGGATTCCACCCCCTTACTCACTATGGGGTCCACTTTCCCGGGGTTCCTCAGCAGCCTGTCCTTCACCTTCTGGGGGAACCGCTCCCCAAAGGGTGAGAGCCACAAAGCTGACTAACACAAGGTAGGAATCTATAAAAGCAAAGCATAGGAGCTTGGCGTACTTCTTGTCCTCGTAGTTAGTAACGGTTTCCTTCATGTTCCGGAGAGACCACGCAGTCTATTTAGCCTCTGTTCCTGCCTGAATAATCTCCTGTCATCCAAAACTTGTTTTTATACTGGGCTGGCACTCTAAACGTGTTTAACTGCCAGACGGATGTCCCAGTAATTTCACCGAGGCTGTTCCAAGGAAACCGTTGGGTCTAAGACCCTCGTGTACACACCACTAAACAGACAGTCCCCTGAGCCCCCCCCCCAGCTTATAGACTAAGTAAACAATGATAGAGATAACGCAGCATGATGCAAGAAATTAAACAGACAAGTTACAGAACAGACACACACAAAATGAACAGGCGTCAGGCAAATGAGTCTAGCCTTAAAGGTTCGGATCACAGCGCACCCTTACCTGAACCCAGAGCCTATGGGCAGATCCCCACCGAAGCCCAAATAGAGACAAGGGTCTCTTACCTGGTGCCTGGGATCAGTGTGGAAGAGGTCCACGGTCCTCCAGTCCAGTGAGACATCGAGTGATCCCAGACGAGCCCCCAAATTGCCGTGGTCAAAGACACCCATGCATTGATTTTAGTTTACAGACTCAAGCCTGAGGCCAGTTTATTGACATACATACCAGTGCACTGGGGTGCAGTCTGAAGACTGACACTCCTAGCAGCAGCTCACAGGCTGCTTTATTCCATCAAACCGCAAGCACAGTGGAAAAATCATACCTCATGGAAAAATTAAAGTTGGGGCCTGCCCCCCTATTTCCGGCACCTTCCTTATTATTTTACGAGAATTGGGTGCCTATTAGGTAAGGGGTCACTTGGTTTTTTTCCATTATGGGTGTTACTTGGCACCAATTTAGGGGTATTTCTCATCAGGGTACATATTATTTTCCGGGGCTTTACGGTTATGGGCACAAGGGGGTTAACATAGGATGCTCAAAGAAGGTATATGATTGGCTGATTTTGCAGATAGCTGGAACAACAGGAAGAGTTGCATTTAGTCAGTTTGCATTTAGTTAAAGTTACTTATTGCTTCACACAAGTGGTTATTATATTTCATAAACCTGCGATTATTAGGTTCCCAAGGCCTTTACCACTGTTACTTCCTTCCCCCTCCCTCCTCTGGTCATGACCCTTGACCAAGTTTGGCAGGGAATTGTACAGCTTAGTCCTGTACCGAGCCTCTGTCAGAGGGTCTGAATTTGGGCCTTCGGTGTTACTCACGTTATTAAAAGGAAGCCCCCAGTTCTATTTCCCCACAGTGGGGAGGGACCCCATAAGTGTTTGGGCTGTGGGAAAAGTTTCATACAAAGGTCAAACCTTGTTCAACATCAGGTAATCCACAAAGGAGAGGGACTCCACAAGTGCTTGGATTGTGGGAAAAATTTCCAACAAAGATCCAACCTTGTTCAACATCAGGCAACCCACACAGGAGAGAGACTCCACAAGTTCTTGGACTGTGGGAAAAGTTTCATAGAGAGGTCATCCCTTGTTAAACATCGGGAAATCCACATAGAAGAGAGACCTCACAGGTGCTTTGATTGTGGGAAATGATTCAAGAGGAAGACAGACCTTGTTAATCATCATGCAATCCACACAGGAGAGAGACCCCACAAGTGTTTGGACTGTGGGAAAAGTTTCAGATGGAGGTCAGACCTCATTAAACATGGGAGAATCCACACATACTTGTGCGACACATGGCAAGAAAGGGTTAAGCAAGTCGCATGTAATTGACTCCGATTCAACCTTTAGAGAGAGGTGCATCCACCTTAGATAAGCTAGAGTTTGAAATGTAAACGTGTATTGTTAAAGACTTGGAAGAAGGGGGTAACTGTAGTGGTCTATGTTTAGCTATATCTTGTTAGAGGTTAACAATTTATCCCAAGGGTTCCTGTATTCTGTTAATTCAAGGATCAATAATTCAGAGATTATACCCGTCGCCCCTGCGACCTGCCCAATTCTAGCTCAGTCTCATTGAAATTAGTGGGGGGAGGGGCTCAAGGATGGAGGGAATGTTTATAGCTGAAATGACCAAAATGTGTTTTGGAACGTTAATGTCAATGGGATCTGTTCTGCTCTCCTGCTCAGACATTTTCTCTGGGGATCCCGGAGACGGAAAGGAGCAGGTGTTACCATCTTGGCTACCAATCACCATGGTGACTCTCTACACTAGCAATTCTCAAACTATGGGGCAGGGCTTCCTAAGGGAGGCACAGGAATGTGTCAAGGGGCAGAATTAATACATTGTCCTTTCTGTATTGATTCCCATTCACACACACAATCCTTATTTACTGCCCTTCTTGGGAATAGCTCCAGCTGTTGGGAAGGTTTAGGAATAGGCAGGGGTTTAAAGCCAGAGATGTGCGTGAGTCAGCAAGGCCCCTAGACTAGGCAGATCCTGGGAACTCCTAGTGAGGGTGTAAAAATTCCCCTCACCTCCCCAGATGTCTGCCTCTCCCAAGAGGGCTCAGCGACCACGTTCCCATCCTCTTGGGTTCCACGTTCCCCAGCAGAGCACAGGGACAGCTTCTGCTCATAGAATGTCCTTTGTGACAGACGCGCTCTCAGTCCTCCATGCACCCTGATCTGGTCTGATTTCCCTCCCTGCATAGGATTCTCCATTCCCAAACCTGAGCTGATCTCCAGCCTGGAACGTGGGGAAGAGCCATGGGTCCCGCATCTCCAGGTCTGCAAGGAAAGAGAGAGCCTGAGAGGTGACCACACAGGTGAGGACTGACACAGAAATGGGGAATGAAGGAAAAAGTTGAGAATCCCAAATATATGGTATGAGTAAGCACCCTCGGTTCTTCCTCATCTCACCCAGCATAGTACAGTAGTCAGCAGATATCACTCACGGCTTCTACCAAGCCTGTTGGCCGCAAGAGGTTTCTTCCCAGGGGCTGCAGGGCGAGTGGGGAGCAGGGGGCACAGAGGCTGCAGGGGCAGGGGGGTGCAGGGGCTGCAGGGTGAGGAGGAGCAGGGCAGGCAGGGGCATAAAGGCTGCAGGGGCAGGGGCTGCAGGGTGAGTGGGGAGCAGGGGGCACAGAGGCTGCAGGGGCAGGGGGGTGCACGGGCTGCAGAGCGAGGAGGAGCAGGGTAGGCAGGGTCATAGAGGCTGCAGAGGCAGGACAGATGGGGGTGCAGAGGCTGCATGGGCAGCTGGGTGCAGGGGCTGCAGTGTGAGTGGGGAGCAGGGAGCACAGAGGCTGCAGGGGCAGGGGGTGCAGGGGCTGCAGGGTGAGGAGGAGCAGAGCAGGCAGGAGCATAGGGGCTGCAGGGGCAGGGGGGGCCGGGGGCGCAGAGGCTGCAGGGGCGGGGGGGTGCAGGGGCTGCAGGGCGAGGAGGAGCAGGACAGGCAGGAGCATAGAGGCTGCAGGGGCAGGACAGGCAGGGGGCGCAGAGACTACAGGGGTGAGGGGGTGCAGGGGCTGCAGGGCGAGTGGGGATTGGGGGCACAGAGGCTAGAGGGGCGGGGGAGTGCAGGGGCTGCAGGGCGAAGAGGAGTAGGGCAGGCAGGGGCATAGAGGCTGCAGGGCCAGGGTGGTGCAGGGGGTACAGAGACTGCAGGGGTGGGGAGGTGCAGGGGCTGCAGGGCGAGTGGGGAGCAGGGAAGCATTTAGCAACCACCAACCAAGATCAGAGCGGGAGGGAGGAGGAGGAATGCGGGGTGCTCAGAGGAGGGGGCAGAGTTGGGGTAGGGACTTTGGGGAAGGGGTTGGAATGGGGATGGAGAAGGGACGGGGACGGGGCGGGGAAGGGGTGGAGTTGGGGTGGGGCCGGGGGTGGGGCCAGGGCCCCGCGGAGTGTCCTCTTTTTTAAATGTTTGAATATGGTAACCCTAATACTAGAGAGAAACCCCTTCAATGCTTGGACCGTGGACAAAGCTTCAATAATCGCTCAAACCTGAATAACCATGGGAGAAGCCACACAGGAGAGAAACCCTATCAATGCCTTGAATGTGGGAAATGTTTCATTTGGAAGTCAGAACTAATTAGACATCAGCTAAGCCACACAGGAGAGAGACCACATAAGTGCTTGGACTGTGGGAAAAAGTTTCATACAGAGATCAGATCTTAATCAACATCAGAGAATCCACACAGGAGAGAGACCTCACAAATGCTTGGACTGTGGGAAAAGTTTCAAATGGAGGTCAGTTCTTTTTAAACATCAGGCATTACACACAGGAGAGGGACCACACAAGTGTTTATTCTGTGGAAAAGGTTTCACATGGAGGTCACGCCTTCTTAAACATCAGAGAATCCACGCAGGATAGAGACCTCACAAGTGTTTAGACTATGTGGAAATTTCACTTCTAAACTTCTCTGATGCAGGGACAGAAGGTGTTAAGGAAATTGCACGTAATTGACCTAGAATCAAGCTTTAGAGACATGTTAGAAAAGTGTGTACTCGTTAGATAAACTAGAGCTTTGAAAGGTAAACGTGTATTGTTAAGACATGGAAGAAGATGGTAACTGTAGTAGACTTTGTTTAGCTATATCTTGTTACAGGTTAACAATGGAAATAAATGGTTCCTGTCTAGGGCTCTATTCTGTGAATTCCCCAAAAGGGAATATTAACATTTAGACAAAACTTGGTTGTAATAATGTCATTGTTTGTCTCCTGAAAGTTTGTGGTAAACTGTCTATGAACTGCTTCATACAGAATCACCTCATGTTAATCCATGTTACCAGTGATGTTTAGGAAATAGAAGGTTACTTCAAAAGCCTATTGTTCATCCAATGACTGTGTGCTGTTGAGACGCTGCAAAAATTATCCTTTCTTTTGTGTGGGGGAATCCAATCTCCGCGGGCAGAGGGGATCTCCAGGCGGCTCTGCACTCCCCAATCTCAGCAAGTGGGGGGATGGAATACCCTGCAGCTCTGCAGTCCCCACAATTCAGAGGGACCCTGGGAGCTCCCTGGCCACTGCAGGCACCTGGGCAACCACCGCAGCTCCCAGCCTGGGGAGGAATCCCCCAGAGTTCCCCAGTCCCCAGGTGCTGGGGAATCCACCTGACTGCCCAGTGCCTGTAAGTGTGGGGGACTGCTGGAGCTCTGGCCATGGGGGAATGTCCCGTGGCTCCCCAGCCATCACCGGCAGGGGCATTCTGCAGCTCCCCAGTCTGCATGGGATCTCCCGGAGCTCTCCAGGGTGGGTCCATGGATGAGGGTGAGGTATGGAGCTTGCTAGGCACTACAGGTGGCAGGGTAAGCGCTGCAGCTCCCCAGCCTGGGGGGCATTCCCGCAGATCCCCAGCTCCAGCAGATGGGGGATCCCTCACAGCTCCCCAGTCACTGCCAGTGTGGGGGAGCCCCAGAGCTCTCCAGTCCCCCTGGATGTGGGGGAATCCCTGGTGCTCCCTAACACTTGTAGGCAGCAGGGTAACCCCCACAGCTCCCCAGCCTAGGGGAAGACATCCCCCAGAGCTCCCCAGTCCTCTGGAGGTGGGGGATCTCCCGCAGCTCACCCTGTTGTAAACATCTGTTTTCACTTTCAGGTGACATTGTAAATAAAAAGTAAGCAGCATTATTTCCCATAAATGTAAACAAACTTGTTTCTCCAAGTGATTGCCTGAACAAGAAGTAGGACTGAGTGGACTTGTCAGCTCTAAAGTTGTACATTGTTTTATTTTTCAGCGCAGTTATGTAATAACAAAAAATCTACATTTCTAAGTTGCACTTTCATGATAAAGAGATTGCACTATGGTCCTTGTATGAGATGAACTGAAAAATACTATCTCTTTTATCATTTTTCCAGTGGAAATATTTGTAATAAAAATAATAATATAAAGTGAACACTGTATACTTTATATTTTGCTTTGTAATTGAAATCGATATATTTGGTTGGAAATGTAGAAAAATATCAAAAAATATTTAATAAATGTCAATAGATATTCTATTGTAAACAGTGTGCTTAAAATTAATCACAATTTTTTGTCATGATTAATTTGTTTGAGTTAATCGTGTCAGTTAATGGTAATTAATCAACAGTCCTACTTTTTATCTTTCTTCTTTTATTACAATGATGCTAAAACTTTTGTCAGTAACACAGCCAAGTAATACAGCGGTGCTGAGGAAAGCAGGTTTGGTGTGTTCATAAGGAAATGGGTAAATTTGTTCTCTATATTTTGAGTCTTAAGATTCTGTGTACTCCGTACTCATGAGAGGCGCTGGGACCCCGTCATAGGCATCAACTTTCCCTGGTGCCGGTGGGAGCTCGTGCCCCCCCGCGCCCCAACTCGACCCCTTCCCCGCCCCCATTCCAACCCCTTCCCCAAACTCCTCACCCCAACTCCACCCTCTCCCTGCACCTATTGGGCCCCTTCCCCAAATCCCCGTCCCTGCTTCCTCCCCTGAGCGTGCCGTGTTTCCCCTGTTACCAGATATGCCCATTACTTTGGGGTATGCTCATTTATTCGGGTCACTCTTCTGGGGAAGGGGATTCTGTAATCCTATCAATATACTGCTTGTGTCACTTCTTTCTTCTGCAAGTCCCCTCCCAATGGAGCTATCCTGCAGGACCTAGGTTCCCTAGGGCTGGGTTGCTCCAGCCCCAGAATTGGATGAACACACCCACACATAATTAACAGAGCAAGTCTGAGCGGACCGGGTCAATCAGCACTGTCAAGCTGACCCCATGTATGTCTCTGGACTCACTGGGCTGGAGGAAGCAGCACTTTCAAGCTGACTCTCCTTATATGCCCCTGGCCTCCATGGACTGGGTCAAGCAGCACTTTCAAGCTGTTACCCTTATGTATCCCAGATTCAGCACGTCCCTATCCCCGCTCCCCCAACACAATTGTACTGTCAGTAACCTACTTGTTGAGCAAACCTCACAGTATTTTGGGCGCTGCAGGGATCTTTAGCTTAGGTAAAAGAAGTGTTGCTGTAGAGTGAATGGGGGAAGCTAAAAACATGAAACAGTAAAGTTTAGCAAGAGAGAGAGAAGCAACCAAGTTAACTATAAAAGTTATTTATTGAATAATAGTAATAACTACACAAGGAGGACTAAACCAACATAACATACATAATTAAAGGTTAATACCTAAGGTAGAAAGGAAAACAGAGAGAGAAAGAGGGGAGATCTTACCCACTCCATGAGGCTTGAACTGGTCCGGGTTCCCAGATGATGGTGGTAGCGGAGGGTCCTGAATGCTGGAGACAGGCAGAGCCCCCAGCACAATCAGTCAGAAGATGGAGTTCCAGTGGAACTAATTCATAGTTTGGATCTAAGCATCAGAACCCTGACAAGAGAGTGAGTAGGGATTTTTGTAGAGAAAATACAATGGTTCAAGGGAGAACTCTAGATCTGTTTATAGGTTCAACTGATGACTCAAGGGTTTTCTTTAGACTAGACAATAGGAGCTGATCACTCCTGGCTATGGGTGGTGTTTTCTTCCAGGGAGCTCACAATGCAACTAGACTGCTTCAGTATTTGGATATCAATTAAGGATTCATTACTAGAATTGGTCTGATAACTGCTGAGCTGGGTGTGTGCAGGTGTAGGTTCATTAGCATCTGGAGCAGAGATTCCCAGGATGCAGTGCTTCCCTGCTTTTTCTGGTCCCAGAATTCAGTGTGGTTCTCTGTTCTCCATTCTGTATGTAAATTGAGATGTCTTCCTGTCCCATCTTTCATGCAGATGAGGCTAGGGGAGTTTAGGGTGACCAGATATCCCAATTTTATAGGGACAGTCCTGATATTTGGGGCTTTTTCTTATATAGGCTCCTATTACCCCCCCAACCCCATCCTGATTTTTCACACTTGCTGTCTGGTCACTCTAGGGGAGTTGTCTCTGCTCTCCATTCTGTATGCTAATGGAGATGTCTTAATCTTGTCACCCTTGTCAGGAGGGGTCTAGGTGTGTCTCCCAAGGCCCTTCACTACTCTCTGCAAGTTTTTTCCTGTGATGGGTTTTGGTTTAAGCAGAGGCGGGGGGGGGAGTGTCTTTCATGAATCAGGCTGGATACTGCACCCTGGTTCCCCAAGAACACAAAGGTGTCTAGTATCACCCCTCATCCCAGTCGCGTGAAACAGCTTTTTTGCGATGCAAGCACTGGGAGCTAGGAGGGAAAAGTGGGCACGCAGCGCACTCCGGGGAGGAGGCCGAGGCGGAGCAGAGGTGAGCTGGGCTGGGAGGTGGGGAGCTGCCAGTGGGTGCAGAGCACCCACCAATTTTTCCCCATCGGCGCTCCATCCCCTGAGCACCCATGGAGTCACCACCTATGGACCCCGTCACAAAAGGAAACTCCCCGAAAGCAGGGAATCCAAAGAGCTCAGGTTTGAGGGATGCGGTGTGGGGTGAGTGAGACAGAGACAGTCGCTATCGTCCCCACACAGGACACTGCAGTAGATGGGGAGGGGGTGACCGGCAGGGCTCTAGGGCTCCTCATTTCCCTCTCGCCTCAGTGATGGCGGTCGGCCTGGTTCCAAAGCTCTCCAGGTCTTTTGACATCCCCAGCTCCCTTCTTGCCTGAGCCCAACCTCGGCATCGCAGCAATTAAGGAGCCGCTGCCCCCTCCTCCTATCATTTTTGAGGTGTCATTCGTGGCCCTTTCGATTTCAGGTCCAGCTTTACACGATGCAGGCCAAGTCTAGTCGCGCTCTGGCTCTGATGCCGCGAGTTCCCAGTTCTCAGCCTCAGGCGTCTGGCTCTGAAGAGCAAACCCTGCCATTTCCCAGCTCTGTTCTCCTCGCCTCCCACCTTCTCCTCCTCCTGACGCTGTCAGTTGTGAAACTCCACCCACAGCAAGGGACGCAGCTGTACCAACCTAAGGCTACATCTACACTATGGGGGGGGGTGTCGATTTAAGATACGCAAATTCAGCTACGCGAATAGCGTAGCTGAATTCGACATATCGCAGCCGACTTACCCCGCTGTAGGGACGGCGGCAAAATCGACCTCTGCGGCTTCCCGTCGATGGCGCTTACTTCCACCTCCAGAGCGTCGATTCGGGGATCGATTGTCGCGTCCCAACGGGATGCGATAAATCGATCTCCGAGAGGTCGATTTCTACCCGCCGATTCAGGCGGGTAGTGTAGACCCAGCCTAACTTCTGATACAGACAGAACTATGGCAACAGGAGGGTTTCTCCCGTTGACTTAGCTCCTGACTCCTGGGGAGGTGGATTACCTATGCCGTTGGGAGATCCCTCTCATTGGTCTATGTTGTGTCCCCTTCGAAGTGCTATAGTGGCATCAGTGCAGCTGGGCCACGGGGGGGTGGAGGGGAGGGCGCCCCAGCCCCAAATTTTGGTGAAGCTCGGCCCGGCTCTGAATATTGCTGCCTATGTCCCACCCCTAGAATTTCATGCAGCTGATCAAAGTAGCTGCATGTATGGGGCTCTGAACTGGAGCAACCATTTGCCTCCTTTTTTTTAGGAGCTCCTTAATTTTCATGTGGCACTGCTGTGTGTCCCTGGTGTAGCCACTGTCCACCATTCCCTGAGTGATTTTGGCATATATATCAGCATTTGATCTTTTTGAATGCAGTTCTGCCTGCACAGATTCTTCTCCCCTTACAGTAATCAAATCCACTGTCTCCCATTCAGTCCATGATGGAGCTCTTTTGCGATTCTAGGACTGAATGGTCACCTGTGCTGGTGAGCTCGCCATGCTGACAAAACAGGAAATGAAATCAAAAGTTCACGGGACTTTTCCTGTGTACCTGGCTAGTGCATCTGAGTTGAAATTGCTGCCCAGAGTGGTCAAAATGGAGCACTGTGGGATAGCTCCTGGAGGCCAATAGCATCAAATTGCGTCTACACTACCACAAATTCGACCCAGCAAGGTCAATTTTAGCGCTAATCACCTTGCTGGGAAGGAATAAAGAAGTACCCTTTAAGGGTATGTCTACACTACGAAATAAGATCAAATTTATAGAAGCCAGTTTTATAGAAATCGTTTTTATACAGTCGATTGTGTGTGTCCCCACCTAAAATGCTCTAAGTGCATTAAGTAAGCGGACCGCGTCCACAGTACCGAGGCTAGCGTCGACTTCTAGTGCGTTGCACTGTGGGTAGTCTTGTGCTTGCTGTTCCCACAGTCTCCACCGCCCATTGGAATTATGGTTTGAGATCCCAGTGTCTGATGATGCAAAAACAGTATCGCGGGGGTTCTGGGTACATGTCGTCAGGCCCCTCCCCCTCCATCAGAGCAACGGCAGACAATCAATTCATGCCTTTTTACCTGGGTTACCTGTGAAGATGACGTACCACGGCACGCATGGAGCCCGCTCAGCTCAGCTCACCATCACCATATGTCATCTGGGTGCCGGCAGACGTGGTACTGCATTGCTACACAGCAGCAGCTAATTGTCTTTTGGCAGTAGATGGTGCAGTATGACTGGTAGTTGTCATCAGCTATCTGCGTGCTGATAGACGTGGGGCTACACTGCTATACAGCAGCAGCTCCTTGCCTTTTGGCAGCTGATGGTGTATTATGACTGATATCCATCGTCGTCATACTCCTCAGTGAGTTCGGTCAGAGGTGCCTGGGCAGACATGTTTTGTCTTCTGGAGACTCAGTCCTGCCGGCAGTCATATTGCACCGTCTTGACGATCATGGCTGCCAGTCGTAGTACAGCATCTTCTGTCAAGCACCCAGAAGATGCCGATGGCTATCAGTCATGCTGCACCGCCTGCTGCCAGCCTAAGATGTAAAAGATAGATGGAATGAATCCAAACAGTAAATGAACCAGCTTGGTCTGTATTCATTTGCTTCCCCCTCCCGCCCTGAAATCTACGGCCTGCTAAACCCAGGGTTTTGAGTTCAATCTTTGGGGGGGGGGTGCATTCTCTGTGACAGTTGTTAGTGTTTCTTCCTGATGCACAGCCACCCTTGTTGATTTTAATTACCTGTAAGCCACGTCCTCACTCACCCCTCCCTCTCTCCTTCCGTCAGACAATAGTTTCGCGCCTTTTTTCAAGCCCAGACACCATAGCACTGGGATCATGGAGCCCGCTCAGATCACCGCGGCAATTATGAGCACTATGAAAACCACGTGCATTGACCTGGAGTATATGCAGAGCCAGAACATGCCAAAGCAAAACCAGACGAGGAGGCGATTGCAGTGCGACGATGAGAGTGATAAAGAAATTGACATGGACATAGACCTCCCCAGCAATGTGCAAATCATGGTGTTACTGGGGCTGGTTGATGTCATGGAATGCCGATTCTGGGCCCGGGAAACAAGCACAGACTGGTGGGACCGCATAGTGTTGCAGGTGTGGGACGATTCCCAGTGGCTGCGAAACTTTTGCATGCGTAAGGGCACTTTCATGGAACTTTGTGACTTGCTTTCCCCTGCCCTGAAGCACCAAAATACCAGGATGAGCGCAGCCCTTACAGTTGAGAAGCGAGTGGCTATAGCCCTGTGGAAGCTTGCAATGCCAGACAGCTACCGGTAAGTCAAGAATCAATTTGGAGTGGGCAAATCTACTGTGGGGGCTGCTGTGATCCAAGTAGCCAACACAATCAAAGACCTGCTGCTATCAAGGGTAGTGACTCTGGGAAACGTGCAGGTCATAGTGGATGGCTTTGCTGCAATGGGCTTCCCAAACTGTGGTGGGGCGATAGACGGAACCCATATCCCTATCTTGGCACCTGAGCACCAAGCCACCGAGTACATAAACCGCAAGGGGTACTTTTCCATGGTGCTGGAAGCCCTGGTGGATCACAAGGGACGTTTCACTAACATCAACGTGGGGTGGCCGGGAAAGGTAAATGATGCCCGTGTCTTCAGGAACTCTGGTCTGTTTCAAAAACTGGAGGAAGGGAATTTCTTCACGGACCAGAAAATAACCGTTGAGGATGTTGAAATGCCTATAGTTATCCTTGGGGACCCAGCCTACCCCTTAATGCCATGGCTCATGAAGCCGTACACAGGCAGCCTGGACAGTAGTCAGGACCTGTTCAACTATAGGCTGAGCAAGTGCAGAATGGTGGTAGAATGTGCATTTGGATGTTTCAAAGCGCGCTGGCGCAGTTTACTGACTCGGTTAGACCTCAGCAAAACCAATATTCCGATTGTTATTGCTGCTTGCTGTGCGCTCCACAATATCTGTGAGTGTAAGGGGGAGACATTTATGGTGGGGTGGGAGATTGAGGCAAATCGCCTGGCCGCTGATTACGCACAGCCAGACACCAGGGCGGTTAGAAGAGTACAGCAGGGTGCGGTGCACATCAGAGAAGCTTTGAAACCCAGTTTTGTGACTGGCCAGACTACGGTGTGAAACTTCTGTTTGTTTCTCCTTGATGAACCCCTCCACACCCGTTTTACTGTACTTCCCTGTAAACTAACCACCTTCCCCTCCCCCCTTCGAGCACCGCTTGCAGAGGCAATAAAGTCATTGTTACTTCACATTCATGCATTCTTTATTAATTCATCACACAACTAGCGGGATAACTGCCAAGGTAGCCCAGGAGGGGGAGGAGGAAAGCACCCGGTGGGGTGGGGGAGGAGGGAATGACAAGGACACACTGCAGTTTAAAACTTTAGAACTTTATCACTTATTGAAGGCCAGCCTTCTGATGCTTGGGTAATCATCTGGGGTGGAGTGGCTGAGTGGCTGG
Organism: Trachemys scripta elegans; assembly: GCF_013100865.1. Taxonomy (NCBI): domain Eukaryota; kingdom Metazoa; phylum Chordata; order Testudines; family Emydidae; genus Trachemys; species Trachemys scripta. The sequence goes on along the minus strand of NC_048311.1, from coordinate 39,207,586 downwards.
AGGCCCCCCACCGCGTTCTTGGGCATCTGGTTGAGGAGGCTATGGAACTTGGGGAGGAGGGCTGTTGGTTACACAGGGGCTGTAGCGGCGGTCTCTGCTCCTGCTGCCTTTCTTGCAGCTCAACCATATGCTGGAGCATTTCAGTTTGATGCTCCAGCAGCTGGAGCATCGACTCGTGCCTTCTGTCAGCAATCTGACACCACCTATCCTCTTCAGCCCGACACTTGCTCTCTTCGGCCCGCGATTCACCCTGCCACCTCCCCTCTTCTTCATATTGTGCTTTTTTGCACTCTGACATTGACTGACTCCATGCATTCTGCTGTGCTCTGTCAGCGTGGGAGGACATCTGGAGCTCCGAGAACATCTCATTCCGAGTCCGCCGCTTTCTCCTTCTAATCTTCACTAGCCCCTGCGAAGTAGATACATTTGCAGCTGGTGGAGGAAAAGCGAGAGGTGGTTAAAAAGACATTTTAGAGAACAATGGGTACACTCTTTCATGTTAAATTTTGCTGATCACATTACACAGCACATGTGCTTTCGTTACAAGGTCGCATTTTTCCTCTTATATTGAGGGCCTGCCGGTTTGGTGTGAGAGATCACTCACGCAGTGCCAGGCAACAGAATTCGGCTTGCAGGCAGCCATGGTAAGCCACAATCTTTTGGCTTTTTAACCTTCATAACATGTGGGAATGGTTTCAAGCAGCAGCACCCTCATTTCCCATACCAAGCACCCTTATGGGTTGGCCATTTAAAATGAGTTTGCAATGTAAAAAGAAGGGGCTACGGTTTCCAGGTTAACGTGTAGCACAAACCCAACTAAGCCCCCTCCCCCCCACACCCAATTCTCTGGGATGATCACTTCACCTTCCACCCCCCACCCCTGACTGCGTGGCTAACGGCGGGGAATATTTCTGTGCAGCCGAGCAGGAATGGGCACCTCTGAATGTCCCCTTACTAAAATCACCCCATTTCAATCAGGTGACTGTTAATGATATCACTCTCCTGAGGATAACAAAGAGAGATAAGGAATGGATGTTGTCTACATGCCAGCAAACACCGGGACCATACGCTGCCATGCTTTGTTATGCAATGATTCCAGACTACGTGCTAGTGGCCTGGCGTGGCAAAGTGTCCTACAAATTAATCATTAAACACACTTGCTTTTAAACCATGTGTAATATTTACAAAGGTACACTCACCAGAGGTCCCTTGTGTACACTCAGGATCTGGGAGCACGCATGGATGAGTTCAGGGGTTACTGGTTCCAGGTCCAGGGTGATAAACATATTCTGGCTGTTGGATATTCCAATACTTAGCCCTGGTCTACACTACGAATTTAGGTCAAATTTAGCAGCGTTAAATCGAATTAAGCCTGGACACGTCCACACGACAAAGCCCCCCCCTTTTTTTTTTTTACTTAAAAGGCCCTCTAAACCGGTCAAAATGAAGCACTCTGGGATAGCTCCCGGAGGCCAATACCGTCGAATTCCATCCACACTAACCCTAATTCAAAATGGCAATATCAATTTCGGCACTACTCCCCTCGTCAGAGGTGGAGTAAATAAACCGTTTTTTGTGTCTGTGGTTATATAGGCCCCCACCCTTAAAAGCACATATATCACCACCCAGCTCTCAAGGCAGAGTAGTTGCTGGCAATGTGCACAGCTCTGAAGGGCTCCAATAGCAGCACAGAATTTAGGGTGGCCACATGAAAAGTGATATTGATCAATATCGTTGTTCACAGCAGACTTATCACCGTATTGCCACCCCTACTTCTGTGTTGCTGCTCCACCTGGGTTTGACAGCCTAAGCATTGATCCATAACTCCCAGCTAGGCCTGTTCGTTCTTCATGAGCCCCAGCCAACTGGGGCCGACAGCAAGTGCTCTTTAAAACAAACCAAACAACCCAGAATGATCACGCCTCCCTTGACACATTCCTGTGCCTCCATTGTGAGGCTCTGTCCACACTTTGAAAATTGCTAGTGCATAGAGTCACCATAGGGATTGGTAGCCAAGATAGTAACACCTGCTCCTTTCTTTCTCCGGGATTCCCAGAGAAAATATCTGAGAAGGAGAGCAGAACAGATCCAATTAACATTAACCTTACAAAACACATTTTGGTGATTTCAGTTATAAACATTCCCTCCATCCTTCAGCCCCCACCCCCAGCGAATTCAATGAGACTGATCTGAAATTGGGCAGGTGGCATGGGTGATGGGTATAATCACTGAATTATTGATCCCTGAATTAACAGAATACAGGACCCCTTTGGATAGCTAAATATAGACTACTACAGTTACCCCTCTTAGAATCATAGAATATCAGGGTTGGAAGAGACCTCAGGAGGTCATCTAGTCCAACCCCCTGCTTAAAGCAGGACCAATCCCCAACTAAATCATCCCAGACAGGGCTTTGTCAAGCCTGACCTTAAACACCTCTAAGGAAGGAGATTCCACCACCTCCCTAGGTAACCCATTCCAGTGCTTCACCAACCTCCTAGTGAAACCGTTTTTCCTAATATCCAACCTAAACTTTCCCCACTGCAACTTCAGACCATTCCTCCTTGTTCTGTCATCTGGTACCATTGAGAACAGTCTAGATCCACCCTCTTTGGAACCCCCTTTCAGGTACTTTAACGCAGCTACCAAATACCCCATCATTCTTCTCTTCTGTAGACTAAACAATTCTCTCAGCCTCTCCTCATAAGCCATGAGCTCTAGGTCCCTAACCATTTTTGTTGCCCTCTGCTGGACTCTTTCCAATTTTTCCACATCCTTCTTGTAGTGTGGGGCCCAAAACTGAACACTATATTACAGATGAGGCCTCACCAATGTTGAATAGAGGGGAATGATCATGTACCTCGATCTGCTGGCAATGCCCCTACTTGTACAGCCCAAAATGCCGTTAGCCTTATTCGCAACAAGCGCACACTATTGACTTATATCCAGCTACTCATCCACTGTAACCCCAAGTCCTTTTCTGCAGAATTACTGCCTAGCCATTCGGTCCCTAGTCTGTAGCAGTGAATGGGATTCTTTCATCCTAAGTGCAGGACTCTGCACTTATCCTTGTTGAACCTCATCAGATTTATTTTTGCTCAATCTTCTAATTTGTCTAGGTATCTCTGTATCCTATCCCTACCCTCCAGCTTATCTACCACTCCTCCCAGTTTAGTGTCATCTGCAAACTTGATGAGGGAGCAGTCCACATCATCCTCTACATCATTAATGAAGGTACTTAACAAAACCGGCCCCAGGACCGACCCCTGGGGCACTCCACTTGATACCGGGTGCCAACTAGACATGGAGCCATTGATCACTATGCGTTGAGCCCGACGATCTAGCCAGCTTTCTATCCACTTTATGGTCCATTCATCCAGACTATATTTCTTTAACTTGCTGGCAAGAATACTGTAGGAGATCATATCAAAAGCTTTGCTAAAATCAAGGAATAACACATCCACTGCTTTTCCCTCATCCACAGAGCCAGTTATCTCATCATAGAAGGCAATTAGGTTACTCATACGTGACTTGCCGTCTTCTTCCAAGTTTTCAAAAATACACATTTACATTTCAAACTCTAGCTTATCTAAAGTGGACACACTTCTAAAATCTCTCTCTAAATGTTGACCCTGAGTCAATTACATGCAAGTTGCTTAACCCTTTCTTCCCATGTGTCACAGAAGTTTAGATCCTGTGTGGTTTCTTCCATGTTTAATGAGGTCAGACCTCCATATGAAACTTTTCCCACAGTCCAAGCACTTGTGGGGTCTTGCTCCTGTGTGGATTGCCTGATGTTGAACAAGGTTCGATCTTCTAATAAAATTTTTCCCACAGTCCAAGCACCTGTGGGGTCGCTCTCCTGTGTGTAAAGCGTGATGGCGAACTAGGTGTGACCTCACTTTGAAACATTTCCCACAGTCCAAGCACTTGTGGGGTCTCACTCCTGTGTGGATTACCTGATGTTGAACAAGGTGTGACCTTTGTATGAAACTTTTCCCACAGTCCAAGCACTTGTGGGGTCTCTCTCCTGTGTGGACTGCCTGATGTTGAACAAGGTTCGACCTCCTTATGAAACTTTTCCCACAGTCCAAGCAACTGTGGGGTCGCTCTCCTGTGTGTAATGCCTGATGGCGAACTAGGTGTGACCTCTGAACGAAACTTTTCCCACAGTCCAAGCACTTGTGGGGTCTTTCTCCTGTGTGGATAGCCTGATGTTGAACAAGGTCTGACCTTTGTATGAAACTTTTCCCACAGTCCAAGCACATATGGGGTCTCTCTCCTGTGTGGAGTGCCTGATGATTAGCAAGGTTTGACTTTCTTATAAAACTTTTCCCACAGTCCAAGCACTTGTGGGGTCTTTCTCCTGTGTGGATTTCCTGATGTTGAACAAGGTCTGACCTTTGTATGAAACTTTTCCCACAGTCCAAGCACTTATGTGGTCTCACCCCTGTGTGTAATGCATGATGTTTAACAAGGTGTGACCTTCTTATGAAACTTTTCCCACAGTCCAAGCACTTGTGGGGTCTTTCTCCTGTGTGGATTGCCTGATGACGAACTAGGTGTGACCTTCTTTTGAAACTTTTCCCACAGTCCAAGCACTTGTGGGGTCTCTCTCCTGTGTGGATTGCCTGATGTCTAATTATTTGTGGTTTCAAAATGATACATTTCCCCCATTCGAGGGATTGACAGGTTCCCTCTCCAGCGTGGCTGCTCCCATGGTTATTAAGATCTGAGAGATTATTGAAGCTTTCCCCATCTTCCAAGCATTGAAGGAGTTTCTCTCCAGTATGGATTGTCTGATGGGTCACAATCTGTGATCTCACAATGAATCGTTTCCCACACTGAGGGTAGTGCCCGGGTGTCTCTTCCTTGGAATTTGTCTGCTGTGCTCTGGGATCCTTGTCTCCTTTCCCGCCATTAATAGATTCATCCATTCTCTTCCCTGGATGGTTTTCCAGAAGCCTTTCTGACCTGTGCCAGTTTCCCCAGGCCTCTTCCTCCTCCAAGCACTGGGAAAAATTCCCTTCACCTCTTCCAACAAAGGACCCCTGCAGTTCCACTTCCCCGGGAACTTCCTCATGATGATTCCCCTCCTCATTCTCACTCCCTCGCTCAGCACCTGCTGGGAGAGACACAATCCACACAAGAGTCATTGTGCTGGGGAGAAAGAGGAATAGCACCGAGGGAAAACCCAACACGAAGACTGAACAATTGGCCTCCGCCTCCACATCCCACCCAAACACTCACAGGGAAGGAAAGCGGGGAAGCAAACTCCTGCAGAGAAGAAGCTGGGTGGAACGGCGTGAGCTATATCTGATGACTGCAGCCCTGTCCTGGCTGAGATGAGGAAGAACTGAGGACGCTTACTCACACCATATTTTGGGATTCTCAACTTCTTCCTTCATTCCCTAGATTGTTTCTGTGTCAGTCCTCACCTGTACGAATGTATCTGAGAAGACTTCTTTCCTTGGAGTCCCGGAGATCAGGCACCCATGGCTCTTCCCCTCGTTCCAGCCGGGCGATCAGCTCAGGTTTGGGAAGGGGGAATCCTGTGCAGAGGTTGGAATCAGACCAGATCAGGGTGCATGGAGCATTGGTGGAATATTTGTCAGAAAGGACATTACGTGAGTGGAACCTGTCCCTGCGCTCTGCTGGAGGAACGGGGAATCCAAGAGGATGGCGAAACTGTCACTGAGCCCCCTTGCGCAGAGGAAATTGTCTGGGGAGGCGAGTTGAATTATTACTACACCCTCACGAGGCGCTACCAGGATCTGTGCACTCTGGGGGTCTTCCTGACTCACACACAGCTCTGGACTTAAACCCCTGCCTCTTTCTAAACCTGCAGAGCCCAGAGCCCTCCCCAGGGCTGCAGCTAGTCCCAAGGAGGGAGATGAACATGCATTGTTTGTGCAGCCGAGAAACAACACGGACAGGACAAAGATGGATTTATGCCCCTTTGAAAGCTGGAAGGGTGGGGATGGTTTAGCTTGTCCATTGGGTTTTGACACCCATGTCCCACTGGAGAGGGCACGGAGATGCAAATCTCTCTCACACGGCAGCTGTGCAATATGGAACCATATGGAACCAGCTGTGCAATATGGAACCTCTGATCTCACTGACCAGGGAAGAACCTGACCAGATTCAGACACGCAGACCCCACGGCTTCTATTTAGGGTGAAAAGGGGACTTGTCCCGTGCCCCGACCTTAAGTCGGTCAGGAAGCACTTTCTCCCGATCTCGGGGGACCGTCTGGTGGAGCACGCAAGCCAGCCCCACTCACCCCTTCTTCCCGGGCCATGGGGCAGTGCAGCTGAACTCCCGGTGCTCGCCCGCTGGCCGGCAGGAGCCTGCAGAGTGCTGCAGCCCCACTCCCCAGGCAGACACAGAGGTGGTGAGGAGGTCTCCGCTGAGTGCTGCAGTGGCAGGGCTTGTAGGCGCCAGCAGCGTTCAGAGAGCCCACCCACACCCACCCTCCTCAACACAACCCGCGCGACCTTAGGAGCCAGAGGGATGTGACCTGCCTGCTGGATGCTTACTGGGAGCCACTCCAGGTAAGGCTAGCACTGCTGGGACCCACCTGGCCACCTGGCGGGTCCCTCTGGCTGCTTACTGCCCCCTCACTCCCTGATGGGGGAGGTAGAGACGAAATGGATACAAGCTGGTGTGGGGGGGTGGGTCGTGGAGCTCCCAGTGGGTTCTCAGCCCCCACCAATTTTTCCTGTGCTCCACCAGTTTTATTTGTTTTGCTCCACCGCCGGCTTGTTTTTTGTTTTTTTACTACCCCGCCCCCCCGCGTCCTGATATTTCACCTCTGTCATCTGGTCACCCTACTTCTAGTATCTGAGGGCACAGGAATCCCTTACCCAGCGAGGTCACCGTCTCGTAGTTCTCCTGCATGACATCCCTGTAGAGGGCTCTCTGAGCGGGGTCCAGCAGAGCCCCCTGCCCCTGGGTGAAATACACAGCCACCTCCTCGAAGGTTACTGGCATCTGAAAAAAAAATCCCCCAGCCACAATCCCACTAGTCACACGGGAGGAAGGATAAAGAAATGGAAAATCTGGGAGGGCCAGAGTAGCAGAATCTCACCCACATCCTGCTTAGAGCAGCCAGGAGGCTTCAGGGGGTGGGAGAAGGTGAGAGCTCCTTGTCCTCCGCAGCACACGGAGCAGGGCAGGGTCTTCTCATTTCCCATACACCTGCCAGCAACAGGCTGATACGAGAAGCAGAGCTCTGAGCTGGGGACAGGAATCCCGACAGCTTCCCTTCGTATTTCACAGCAGCCTCAGGTTAGTGGGGTCTCACTCCAGCACTGGGAGCCTGGAAAATGTTCCCAGCCCTGTGCAAGGGGGTTATATCCTGTTTGAGAAATGGGAAAATGTCCCGTCTCCCCTCCCCTGTCACCAATGGGCCCACTCAGAAAATCAGGAGGTTTATCACACCTTGTCTCCTCCCTGCCCCTGCCCAGGACCTCCCTGAAAATCCCCTACCTGAGCTGGCTCCATCACAGACATTTCCCTTCCCTGTCTCCTGGAAGACGGGCCCATCTGGAGCAAAAGGTGGATGTGATTCCTCAGCCTGTCGGGGCTAGAGGGGCGATGGGGGAGGTTACAGAAAGGGCTTCAGTCCATGTCACACCCCGGTTCCCACCCAGGCTCTTCAGACCCTCCCAGTAACAGTATCTCTGATCCAAATGCTAGAAAAAAAAGCAGAACTAAGGAGCCACTTTGGGGGATTTCCCCACACTGCCGTGTAAACTCCTCTCCCTTAGGAGCAGCAGGAGCTCTCTGATGGAATCACCTGAAGAATGAGCTGCCCTGGACTCCCCCAGCAGCCCCCAGGGACAGGCAGGCAGAGGCTGATCCCATTCACATCCCATTCACATCCCATCCACACTCCTTGCCTGCCCAAAGCAGCAGTGACTCCGGTGTGGCTGAGATGTGAATCCTGCCCAGAAATCAGACCAGGGCCCTGGGCGACCCCAAAACTCATGAGACACAGACCCAGGGGCGGCTCTAGGCACCAGCAAAGCAAGCACCTGCTTGGGGCAGCCCATTTGCAGGGACACTAGCGGGCAGGGATCCAGCCTGGGAGCTGAGAACCAACAGGGGGCCCTGGGAGCTGTAGTTCCTTGGTTAGCTCCCTGCCTATAGAGCCAGCCCTGGAGCACGGAAAGAACTATATTTCCCAGCATTCCCTTGGCTGCTATTAACAGGAAAGGGAGGGGATGGGAGTATGGTAGCTGCAACCTCATGCTGCAGCTTGTTGTGAATGGAGAGCTCATTGCTAGAGCATGGTAGCACTGTGAATGGGGAAGAAGTGTGCCCAAGGAGTAGAAGGCTTTGGCCCAGATATTCCCTTCAGAAGACTTCCCCAGACTGGATTAGGGATACTGGTGTGACCTCACCTTGCAGCCCGCAAAGAAGGAATTGAGTGGCCTAAATAAATGGACAGTGCCCCTCTCTATCTGAAATCTAGCAAGGGGGGTATGTGGATCCCACTAGAATTTAAAATGAAAAGTAAGGGAGGGGAGGCTCTGCTAGAGGACCTGGGCAGCTTTAGATACAGTATCAGGCACGTAGGAGGATTTCCACTTCTGAGCCATGGAAGCAGAAATTGACTTTTCCTTTCCAGATTTAGCTAATATTCGGAAAGGGAATCTAGCACCTGCCTTCCAGATCTGAACACCTCACAATTCAGGAGTGCTCCAGCTCATTTTGGGCAGCTGTTACTTCATTTCTCCCAAATCAAATATACAGATCCACTGTAATTTGCTCTAGAAAAAGTAGGATAAAATTGAGCAAGAAATGCTTCCCCGTGGTTTTTAGGACCGGAATTGCTATTTTCAACAGCCATTGCCTTTTTTTATTTTTTAATTTCATTTGTTTGACAGGAAGACAGTGACATTGCATTGGCAAATTCCCCATAGAAACAAAGAGTGGAACAAAAGAATAATAAAGACACCTCAACTTTTCCTCATTGATGGAGAACAGGCTTATAATATGCATCCAGATATCCTCCAATCACACAAGCTGAAAATGGTTCCACTTTACTGCAGTTCTGTTACCATATGGGAACCAATCCTGTCTGTGTTCTGTGCACATCCAAAATTCCTGCTGAATGACCCACCCTGGGAGCAAGTTACCAGTGACCCAAGGCTGGGGCGGAAGGAGGGTGCAGGTGGACGGCGGGGGGGGGGGGGGGAATCCAGGGCTCTGTGGTGGGGGCAGCCACATTTTTTTTTGCTTGGGGTGGCAAAAACCTAGAGCCGGCCCTGCACAGACCCAACCAGCATGGGTGTGTCTGACAATAACACCCTAACAGCAGGGTGTGGGGGGCTGGATTTTTGCCTCCGTCCCCCTCCAGTCTCCCCACACACACCCTTCCCTCGCAGTGCCCCCACTCACATCTTTCCCCCATTCCAGCCTCGCTCCCCTCAGTCGCACAATCCCCCGCCCCGATCTCTCCACCTTCCCTTTAGTGCACCCCGGCCCTCATCCCAGCCTGCCCCCCGCATCCCCAGCACCCGCCTCCTCCTCCTGCAGCCCGGGTGTGCTGGGGGGGAATGGCGGGTTTCTCTTACCTTCCCTCCAAGCGGGGTCCCTCTGGGGCAGGGGCCCTGGCCGGGCTGGGGGCTCTGCCCTGGGAGAGGCTCCTGGGGAGCAGCGGGAAGGGCCCTGCTGGAGATTCCCCTCTCCCGGCTGCAGCCCGGGCTCCGGGCTCCCAGCACCAGCCGCCGGGGCTCGGGGATCTCGCCAGGAGCCTGGAGCCAGAGTCACCGCAGTGTCTGCGAGACACTTCCTGCCAGCGATGGCTCCCCGCAGAGCCACCTCCCAGCTGCTCCTGGGTCCTAGCGATCAACCCATCGCGCTGCAGCATCTGTGTCTTACTCCTGTTCCACTCACAGGCTCTATGATCAGAAGGGCCCATCATGAGCATCTAGCCCAGGGATTCTCACAACCAAATTTGGTGGCCTCAGAGTGTGGCCTAAAACTCTTACTGGTGGCCGCTCTGACACTTTCCCCTAACATCCTAACTAGCTTTACGAGAAACCAATAAATATGCACAGAGGTAAGCAGGGGAAAGAGTCTTACTATTGTGGGGAACTTATCTAGCTTATACACCACCCTGATAGAATCGAATAGCAAAAGGAGATGAGTCCTCACTCCCTCTCCCTTTATCTGGAGACCTGCCTGACCTCGAGGACTCCCCTTCCACTCTGGTGTCTGAAACCCCGACAAGGATGGAACCAAGATTGCTGCGGGGTCTTCATCCCCAATTTTGTTGCGATCACTCAGGACAGAGGTTAGGGTGTCGTATCCCCACTCTGGGGTACTCTCTTCACTCCGGACGCATCCCCGATGTCGCCTTCAGAATTGCATTGAGTTCAGAACAAATACAATTTATTAAATAGCAAGTAATAAAAAAAAGTAAGGAAAAAATGGGAAAGGGGAAAGGAAAACATGATGTCATCCCACGCTGCCCAGGGTCCCTCCATTGCTCTCCCCAGCTGCTCACCACACCCAGCTCCAAACTGCTCCAGACCCAGCTTCCGTCTGCATCAGTGCTTTTGCTGCTCTGCCTCCAACCCAGCTCTGGCTGCTCCTCTCCCCTTAGCTCTGCCCTTCTCTGGCAGGCAGCTCCAGCTCACCCAGAGAACGGGCACCTGACTCCCTCATTGGCCTGCCTGCCCTGTCAACGAGGTTGACCTACTGCCTTTGCCTCTCTCCATTCGCCCTGGGAACTAGTCTCAGGGTTTTCATTTCTCATTGGCCCTTCCTGTCTTTTGGTACTGGGAGAAGCCAACCAAACCGCCCCACTAAGTTTCAGTAAGGGGCCAACAGTCATGGGGTCAGGCAACTTCATGGTGTGTGTGAGCTCCAAAGCATCCTGCAGATGAATTATAAATTTCTTTGTTTACCCCTTCCTTCCTGTTGATGATGGACAGCCAGATAGGAGTTTTCTAACACCCACAGTCAGTCCTTGGTCATCTCTGAGGAGTTTGAGTGGGACAATCCCCAGAACTATCACATATTTCAGTAACAAAAACTTTGACATATGTCTGGGTCTTCATGGACAGATCCTCGTCTTTGAGCCTGGTGAGCAGGTTTTGCCATAACAGCAAATGTCCGGGGGTGTTTGCAGAACACAAGGGCTGAAGCTCAGACACATCCCTGATTAGTCACCTTCCCAACTAGCCAATTGCCCTGCACCCACAGCTGATTGATTGCTGCCAGCTCCCACCCTTGCAGGCCCAGACTCCCAGCCCTGGGGGCGATGTCCCACAGGTTGGCGAGGACTTATATCTGTTCCCAGCACCCTGCCACTGTGACAGTGGCCAACACTGCCCTCACCTCATAAGTACCCCCACCGCGCCCCCTCCAGTACCCCTAACTCTACACTCCCCGTCAGCTCCCACCCCCCATTAATATCCTCTTTTGGGGCACCTGGAATATGGTCAGCCTAGTAAAAAACATACATTAAAATCTCACCATTTTACATGCACTGGTGTCACACGCATTTCAATGCACAATATTCAGCAGATCATGAGTTTTCCAATGATCCCTCACCAGGCACACTTTGCACACAAAATATCATAACCATACACAAGTGGTGAACATGCAGTGCAGAGGTTATCACAAGAGGGATGCAGTGTGGAGACAGTTGGGCAAAGAAACTCTCTGTCATCCAAACGCAGGACATGGCAGGACATGGGGTGGGTGTGACCTGCTGGCTATCAAGGGCTGTGAAAGTAGGCAGGGAGAGGAGCCCCTCCGCAGGATTGGCCCAGGTCCACTGGCGCTGCTGGGGAGAGGAACCCCTCCCTCACCACTGCCCAGGACCAGAGGAGCTGCCACGGCTGGGGAGAGTTGCCTCTCACCCAGTCAAAAACTGCTGTGGTGAGAGAGGGCTGGGGGCAGTCCTCTCCCCACCACAATCTTCACCCCAAAGCCCTCACACCCAGCCCCACCCCACAGCCTGCACACCTAGCCAGAGCCCTCACTCCTCTGCACCCCATCCCTCTGTCCCAGCCCTGAGCACCTTCCCACACTCCAAACCCCTTGGCCCCACTCCAACCACATGAATTAAGTTCTGTGCATCTGTATGGAGATGATGTGTCACATACAGGTGAATAGAACCAAATTCATTCCACACATGGATGTAAAAAGTGAGGGAACATTGGTCAGAATATATAAGATGCTCAGAATGTGTTTACACTAGGAAATCTGCTGGAGGGTCACAGAGATCTGCTGGCTAATCCCAACCACACCTCCTAGCCTAGCCAGAACTTCAGAGGCTGATGCTACGGAGGCAGAGGTGGGATCTCCAGGCCTCTGACAAAAGGTCCTGTGGGAATCAGTGCCTCTCATTGGCACAGTCTCAATGCGCTTATCCCATGGTCCCCAAACACTCGATACTCCAGCACCAGTTCACCCTGATATCAAGCTCCACCAGCCCCAACCATTCAATCCCCAGAGACATACACAAAACCCAAAGTCCTGGTCCCTTAACATTTGATACCCCCAGAGACCAAAACCCTGGGGGATTTGGGGAGGGGAGGAATTACCAGCCCCCAGGTACACTTGCCCAAAAGGGTACAGCTCAAGTCAGTGGGGGAGCCCAGCTCAGGGGCTGGTGGAAGATGGGGGGTGGGTACAGGTGTCTAGAGTGAAGGTGGGGCCTGGCCCAAGTGTCCTTCTCCTCATCTCCATGGCAGGGGGATCCTGGCTGGGAGGGGAAGGGAGAGGGGGTAACTTCAGCCAGGCAGAGGGAGCGGCTGGAGGAGTTTCTCTATCTCCCTTCCCCGACCTGTGGCCCATCAGCTCAGCAACCAGGGCTGCAGCAGGGAGGAGGGGCTGATTGGGTCTTCTCCTCCTTTGTCTGGGGTTTGCTTAGACCAGGCAGAGGCAGTGGGTCACTGACCAGCTGATGCTTGGCTGCTGCTGGATTCTCACCCCAGTGATCGGCAGCTGGATGCTTGGGAGCCAAAAGCCCCTGACGGGTGTGGGAACGAGGAAATGGGGTTGTTACTATCAACTAGTCAGGGCCCTGAGAGAATTTCCATGCTGTGTGGAGGAGTCTCTGATGTCCAACATGGTGTTAGCTCCACTTGGAGCATTTTCAGTGCTGAGAACATCTCAGCAGTTTCTTCCCTGTATGGATTTCTAGATGCTTGATACTCCGGGAGCACCTAATGAAGCTTCCTGTACGTTTAAGGCCTCTCTACTGTGTGGGTCACTGAGGTGTGAAGTCAAATTGAATCTTTTCCTGCAGTCTGGCTATTCCTAGAGTGTCTCATACCTCTGTGGATTCTCTGACTTTTAATGAGGGGTGATCGCTGAATGAAACTTTCTCCACAGTCCAAGCACTGATGAAGTCTCTCTCCTGTGTGGATCCTTTGATCTGTTGTAAGTGTAAGAAGTGCTGATCTCTCTGTGAAACCTTTCCCACAGTCCAAACACTTATGGGGTCTCTCTCCTGTGTTTATTTTCTGATGCCTATTAAGGGCAGTAAAGGATCTAAACTCCTACATGCCACTGGGGCTTCAACAAGGGTACCCTTATTTCACCCAACCATACTGTTAATCTATCCAACCACACACTTAACCCAGCAGAAGAGTCTGTCCTATTTCAGAGACTCTCTTTCCTCCCCACCACCCGCCCGCATATGATACAATTCTGTGGTGATCTGGAAGCCTACTTTTGTCATCTCCGACTCAAGGTATATTTACAACACACCACTGAACAGCGCACTGACCCAAAGGAACCCTCGTATCAACACTACAAGAAGAAGAATTCTATGTGGACTCCTTCTGATGGTCGAAATGACAGACTGGACTTCTACACAGAGTGCTTCCACAGATGTGCACAGGCTTAGATTGTGAACATACAGCATCACTTGCCCCATAACCTCAGCCGTATAGAATGCAACGCCATCCACAGCCTCAGAAACAACTCTGACATTCTAATCTGCTGAGGGGGGATATATCCTGTTTGACAAATGGGGGTATGTCCCCTCTTGCCTCCCCCGCCACCAATGGGCCTACTCAGAAAATCAGCAGGTTTATCACACCTTGTCTCTGCCCTTCTTCTCCCTCCCTCTGCCCAGCAGCTCCTTGAAAATCCCCTACCTGATCTGGCTGAATCACAGCCATTCCCTTTCCCCATCTCCTGGAAGACAGGACAATCTGGAACAAAATGTGGACATGATTACTCAGCCTGTCAGGGGGAGAGGGAAGGTTACAGAAGGGGCTTCAGTCCATGTCACCCCCAGATTCCTGTGGAAGAAACAGAGTCTTCACTCTTCGTGTTTGTTAGTAGCAAGTCAGAGGCAGTTTATTTCAAGCAATTGCAGGGGGAGCCTACGGATGGGGGGTCCCCTTCCTTAGGCAGGTCACATATGTCATTGGATACAGCTGAATCTTGTTTATACATTGTCCTTCCCATTATCTTAGTCAGCAGTCCAATCTCATCTTAAAGCAAGGTTAGAAAACAGGTTCCCACGTAGTTTCCCATCCGCCTCGCACAATCCCAGCTTCTACAAATCGCGAGATGTTAGGGTTTAGGTTAGCCTGTCTTCTGCTCTGTCTCTTAACAACACTAAGATGGCTCCTGCAAATCCCCTTTTCCGTTTTCACACTTCCACATTCCCCCCAGGCTCTTCAGACCCTTCCAGTAACAGCAACTCTGAGCCAAACACTAGAAAAAGAGAAGAACCAAAGGGGCCATTTTGGGGGATTGCCCTCCTTTGCAGTGTAAACCCCTCTCCCTTAGCAACAGCCAGAGCCCTCTGGTGGCAACACCTGAAGAATGAGCTGCACTGGACTCCCCCGGCAGCCCCCAGGGACAGGCAGCCAGAGGCTGATCCCATCGGTCCATCCTCACTCATCCTCCCCCCGCCCTCCTGCCTCCCTGACCCAGCAGTGACTCTGGTCTTATTCTGGTGTGGCTGAGATCTTTATCTTGCAGTGAAATCAGATCAGGGTCCCGGGCAGACCCCAAAACTCATGAGACACAGACCCCACCAGCACAGGTGTGTCTGACCATAACACACTGGGAGCTGGGTGTGTGCGTGTCTGGGCGGGGGGGTTGCCTTGTAGCCTCTGTGTCCTGAGGGGTTTGTCCCCTGATCACTCCCAAAGATGGTTTGACCAGTTCCAGGAGGAGAAAAGCTTCTCTCCACCCCTCCCCCATCGTGTCCCATGGGGCGGAGAAGCTACCTTTGCATCTGTGGTAGAAATCTCTGTCCGTTCCAGCTGAGGAATAAGGAGAGATGGACACAGCTAACCAAGCAAGGAGCCCCAGGAGGGGCGATCCATTTATTTCAGTTGCAATTGGGTTCGAGCTCATAAGTCAGCAAGAACAAAGAAAAAACTTACACCAAAGCATTATATGCAGTTGACTATGGTAATCCATCACTCTATGATTAGCCAAAATTTCCTATCATCACCATACATAATTAGAAAGCTACTGGCTAACCTAGCGAGGAGGGCTTTAAACTAGGTTTGATGGGGACAGGTGAGCAAAGCCCACAGGAAAGTGGGGAACATGGAGACCTGGGAGATGGGTCAGAAATGAGAGGGAGTGTGGGCTATATTGGCAGAGAGAAAGGAGGGTCAGGACAAAACTGGGAGGAAAGATCAAACCAGTATCTTAGATGCCTATATACAAATGCGAGAAGTATGGGGAATAAGCAGGAAAAACTGGAAGTGCTAATAAATAAATACGACATTGTTGGCATCACTGAAACTTGGTGGGATAATACACATGATTGGAATGTTGGTGTGGATGGGTACAGCTTGCTCAGGAAGGATAGACAGGGGAAAAAGGGAGGAGGTGTTGCCTTATATATTAAAAATGTACACACTTGGACTGAGGTAGAGATGGACATAGGAGACGGAAGTATTGAGAGTCTCTGGGTTAGGCTAAAAGGGGTAAAAAACAAGGGAGATGTCATGCTAGGAGTCTACTACAGGCCACCTAACCAGGTGGAAGAAGTGGATGAGGCTTTTTTTAAGCAACTAACAAAATCATCCAAAGCCCAAGTTTTGGTGGTGATGGGGGACTTCAACTATCCGGATATATGTTGGGAAAATAACACAGCAGGGCACACACTATCCAACAAATTCTTGGACTGCATTGCAGACAACTTTTTATTTCAGAAGGTTGAAAAAGCTACTGGGGGGAAGCTGTTCTAGACTTGATTTTAACAAATAGGGAGGAACTCGTTGAGAATGTGAAAGTAGAAGGCAGCCTGGGTGAAAGTGATCATGAAATCATAGAGTTTGCAATTCTAAGGAAAGGTAGAAGGGAGAACAGCAAAATAGAGACAATGGATTTCAGGAAGGCAGATTTTGGTAAGCTCAGAGAGCTGATAGGTAAGGTCCCATGGGAATCAAGACTGAGGGGAAAAACAACTGAGGAGAGTTGGCAGTTTTTCAAAGGGACACTATTAAAGGCCCAAAAGCAAGCTATTCCGCTGGTTAGGAAAGATAGAAAATGTGGCAAAAGACCACCTTGGCTTAACCACGAGATCTTGCATGATCTAAAAAATAAAAAGGAGTCATATAAAAAATGGAAACTAGGACAGATTACAAAGGATGAATATAGGCAAACAACACAGGAATGCAGGGGCAAGATTAGAAAGGCAAAGGCACAAAATGAGCTCAAACTAGCTACAGGAATAAAGGGAAACAAGACTTTTTATCAATACATTAGAAGCAAGAGGAAGATCAAAGATAGGGTAGGCCCACTGCTTAGTGAAGAGGGAGAAACAGTATCAGGAAACTTGGAAATGGCAGAGATGCTTAATGACTTCTTTGTTTTGGTCTTCACCGAGAAGTCTGAAGGAATGCCTAACATAGTGAATACTAATGGGAAGGGGGTAGGTTTAGCAGATAAAATAAAAAAAGATCAAGTTAAAAATCACTTAGAAAAGTTAGATGCCTGCAAGTCACCAGGGCCTGATGAAATACATCCTAGAATACTCAGGGAGCTAATAGAGGAGGTATCTGAGCCTCTAGCTATTATCTTTGGAAAATCATGAGAGACGGGAGAGATTCCAGAAGACTGGAAGAGGGCAAATATAGTGCCCATCTATAAAAAGGGAAATAAAAACAACCCAGGAAACTACAGACCAGTTAGTTTAACTTCTGTGCCAGGGAAGATAATGGAGCAAGTAATTAAGGAAATCATCTGCAAACACTTGGAAGGTGGTAAGGTGATAGGGAACAGCCAGCATGGATTTGTGAAGAACAAATCATGTCAAACCAATCTGATGGCTCGTTATCCTATCAAAGAAAGCTTTGTGGATAAGGGTGAAGATGTGGATGTGGTATACCTAGATTTTAGTAAGGCATTTGATACGGTCTCGCAAGATATTCTTATCGATAAACTAGGCAAATACAATTTAGATGGGGCTACTATAAGGTTGGTGCATAACTGGCTGGATAACCGTACTCAGAGAGTTGTTATTAATGGTTCCCAATCCTGCTGGAAAGGCATAACGAGTGGGGTACCGCAGGGGTCTGTTTTGGGACCGGCTCTGTTCAATATCTTAATCAACGACTTAGATATTGGCATAGAAAGTACGCTTATTAAGTTTGCAGATGATACCAAACTGGGAGGGATTGCAACTGCTTTGGAGGACAGGGTCATAATTCAAAATGATCTGGACAAATTGGAGAAATGGTCTGAGTTAAACAGGATGAAGTTTAACAAAGACAAATGCAAAGTGCTCCACTTAGGAAGAAAAAATCAGTTTCACACATACAGAATGGGAAGAGACTGTCTAGGAAGGAGTACGGCAGAAAGGGATCTAGGGGTTATAGTGGACCACAAGCTAAATGAGTCAACAGTGTGATGCTGTTGCAAAAAAAGCAAACATGATTCTGGGATGTATTAACAGGTGTGTTGTGAGCAAGACACAAGAAGTCATTCTTCCGCTCTACTCTGCTCTGGTTAGGACTCAGATGGAGTATTATGTCCAGTTCTGGGCACCTCATTTTAAAAAAGATGTGGAGAAATTGGAAAGGGTCCAGAGAAGAGCAACAAGAATGATTAAAGGTCTTGAGAACATGACCTATGAAGGAAGGCTGAAAGAACTGGGTTTGTTTCGTTTGGAAAAGAGAAGACTGAGATGGGACATGATAGCAGTTTTCAGGTATTTAAAAAGGTGTCATAAGGAGGAGGGAGAAAACTTGTTCACCTTAGCCTCTAAGGATAGAACAAGAAGCAATGGGTTTAAACTGCAGCAAGGGAGGTCTAGGTTGGACATTAGGAAAAAGTTCCTAACTGTCAGGGTGGTTAAACACTGGAATAAATTGCCAAGGGAGGTTGTGGAATCTCTATCTCTGGAGATATTTAAGAGTAGGTTAGATAAATGTCTATCAGGGATGGTCTAGACAGTATTTGGTCCTGCCATGTGGGCAGGGGACTGGACTCAATGACCTCTCACGGTCCCTTCCAGTCCTAGAATCTATGAATATATCTGCCCCTCTTGTGATTCCTTATTGTTCATCTACTTGCCCCTTCCTCCTTACTTATTTTGCAAACCAAGCAGTTAGTTATCTACAGGACACAGGCTCAGGGAGTTCCACTATCTGTAGGTTTGGAGTTTGGCTACATTTTCTCTCGAAGGAACTTCCTGAGTTAAGACAACCTATAGCTGACCCTGTGTGTACATGACAAATTTGCCCCCTGGCAGTTAAGTAGAATGATTTTATATCAATTTCCCCCCTTTTATCATGACCCATATAATGGGCTCATGATCATATTTTTCACAGCAATAGGAGCGTTACAGCAAATACCTAGGAGTCAGAATATTGGCATCTGGTGTGGTTCCTGCCTTTGCCAAAACCCATCTTCCTTGTACAGAGAAAAATATTCCCTTCGATTTGCTAGTTGCCCTCGCACATTTAGATATTATGCACATGGACAGTTTAAACATGAAAAACAAAATAAACACAATCATCAGTAAAATCATAACACCTCCTTTCAGGAGTCCCTTTAGCCAGCCTGTTAGACAAGGGAACCAGGAAAATAAACCATCAAACCGATCATGTGTCCAGCTACCTTCATGAGACCTGTCTCGGGCGACGTCTCTTAAGTGGGCTCCTCTGTCAAAGGTGTCTTTATAGGTGTCATTCACGAATACACAACACTCTTGACCTATGAGGGCACAAGTTCCTCCTTGAGCTGCCAAAATAATATCTAAAGCTATACGATTTCGTAAAGGTCACTGTCTAAGTTGCTTAAGCTCAGTGGCTTGATTTGCAACTCTGGTAGCAGTTTCATTAGCCATAATTTCTAAAATACCCTGGAGTCTTATAACCCCTCTCCAAAGTCTGCGATTACTAGGGAATGTTGCCCACGTCATTGGTTCAAGGGCTGCATCCCCTTCAGATTGAGGTTTGCTAGTATCCCTTACATTTCTAATCTTGCCTTTATGTAATTGTTTTACAATACGAGAGGGGGGTAACAACCAGGCAAGATAACAAGAACCTGAGAAGTGTATTGGACGGGTATGATAGGCTTTATTCCCACACACCCAGTGAGAACCGAACCCTGCGGGAACAGGGCCGGGAGGAGCATCCCGTGTCACTCCCAACGCTTTTGTAAGAGGGAAGTATAACGTCCCGTAAACCCAATAGGCCCGTGCGCTGAGGAGACGTCTCCGTCTCTATATTTCTGTCTGCAGACAGACATTGTCCATCGGCGTTTTCCCATACCATGGTGCAGATTTCATAGCAGACACTATTGGCGCAGACACTCTTACGGTTAACGTCGTCAGTGGTGTCAAAACAATAAACGAGGGGAGCGACCCACTCTCCATCACCACCCGGGCCCACATAGTATTTGCAAGTACTGTTTCCTAAAAACAGGCCTGGCCCATTCCCCAGGAGACACCACTCACCCTGCGCCTTGAAGGTTAACAAATACCCGGAATTAGGGCTTATACCTTCTTGTTGCCAAGTATGAGTCGTAGCCCGATGGGGAGTAACATACACCTTTGAACGAGTAATATTTGCAGCCGTCAAAGGGGTAGGAAGGAAAGAAAGTCCTCGTTCCGCATCGGGAGGCACCAAGGTGCACACCCAACATGAGTTATTCCTCCATTCTGGGATTCTATTCCTCACTACATGGCTAAATCTAATGAAATTATTATGCTCATAAGAAAGGGAAGGAGAAATCAACAAAATTAACAGAGGAAACATTTTCACAATAGGTTAAAATACCAACAAATAAAAGAAAAAAGAGCAATAAATTCTAATCCAAATAATACAGTCCAATCTTCTATATCCGTTGAAAACTCTGATATCAGTTGTTTAGGGCCTTGGCTGCCCTGTAGTCATCTACTTCGGGTTGGCCTTGCCGGTCGGCCAACAAGCGTCACTCCCTCGCTGGGGACCTTATCCAGGGGTCCCTTTCGAGTGAATTTAAGTTTCAATCCAGGCAAGGTCTGCACCATCCACTAATCCTCTAGTCAATCTTTCATTAGTGAAATGTTGGGTATTTGGTTGATTTAAAAGGAGAGTAACAGCACGTGGAACTTTTCCCACTAGGTGGTGTCTTTGTACCCACTCTTGAGCTTTCTCAACTAACAAAGCTGCAGCAGTTAGAGCTTTAAGACCTTCTACTGCTTCTCTTGCAAAGGGATCCAGTACTGCTAAAAAATAGGCCACAGGCCGTTGCTGTGATCCTAAAGCTTGTGTAAGAACACCAGAGGCCACCTCTGCCCTTTCATGAACGAATAAGGTAAAAGGTTTCCTATAATCCAGGAGTCCCATGGCAGGTGCCGATGGAAGGGCTGTCTTGATGCTCTCAAAGGATTTGGTAGCATCTTTAGTCCATTTCACTGGGTCAGGTTTATCCTTAGTGGTTATCTGCACTAGTGGCTTTGACATTTCCCCATACCCAGGAATCCAGGACCTACAGAATCCTGCCATGCCGAGGAACCCTCTTAACTGTCTCTTTGTCTTGGACTGGGGTACATTTAAAATAGCACTTATACTTTCCTGAGCAAGGCTTCTCTTTCCTGGTTTTAGTATGTGCCCTAAATATTTCACCTCCTCTGAGCAATATTGAATCTTTGAGGGTGACACCTTGTGTCCTTTCATTGCTAAGGCACATAAAAGCTCTATCGAGTCCTGCTTATTAGTCTCTTGTGTTTCTGAGCATAATAAAAGATCATCCACGTACAAAAGCAACATGGACTGTCCTGGGAGAATTATATCTTACAAATCTTTATGCAAGGCAGCTGAAAATATACAGGGGATTAGGAACTACAGGATGTCTAGCGATTATGTAATTGTTTATAGCTTTGAGGTCCTGTATAAATCTCCAAACAGTGTTCCTTTGGGCATCAGGTTTAAGCTTTTTTTACTGGGAAGATGGGCTTGTTACAGGGCAAGTGGCAGGGAAGTAAAATGCCCTGTTCTATCCTTCGAGTCCCATAACACGTTCGATTTTGTCACTCTTAGGAAGATCCAAATCAGTAAGGGTGGAGAGGGTGGCTCCTATATCTAATAAGCAATCATACTCTTTTCCTCCAATCATCTAAGGAATTAGGGGATTATTGTGGGATAAGAAAAGCACTGGGCAACAGAACAAGTGGAACCCCCTTCATCCAGTCAGTCATAAAGTCTCCCATCCTGCATCACCCCCTGGAAGGCTTGATTGGGCGGTGTCGAAGCTGGACTTTGGCCCATATTGACATCTTGAGGAGGTTTAGGTTGTTCCTGGGCTCTCAGTCTACAATCTCTCTTCATGTGCCCTTCTTCATGACAATAAAAACAAATTAAAAGTCCTCTGGACCCCCCTTTACTGGGTCCGCTCTATCAATGAACCCTTGTCCTCTTCCTCAGCCTCTGCCGATGCCAGGCTCTGCTCTCTTCAATACAGCCACCAACATTCTTATAGTCCCCTTTTCTTCCTTCACCCTCTCAGCCTTTCCTCAGGCTTCTCGCCCATTAAACACTCTGGTGGCAATAGTCACTATCTGAGAGAGAGGCATCCCTGCAAATCCTTCCACATCATTTAATCTCCTCCTTATATCTTCCACAGCCTGGTCTTTAAACAATCCTCTTATCACTGGCACCTTTGCTTCTGCCTCAGGCTCTAAACCCCCAAACAACCTAGCAGCTTTCATTAGTCTTTCATAATAATCTGAGGGGTGTTCATCTGGGCCTTGATGGACAGAAGTTACTTTCCTCCAATTAGTAGTTCTTTGCCCAGCCTTCTTGATTCCGTCTAAAATTACAGTCTTGAAAGAGGTTAACTTACATTGATCTCCAGCATTGTTGTAATCTCAGTTAGGATCACCCCCGGTTACATCTCCTGCTGTCAGGGCATTCCGTCCTGGTGGCGGAGGGGGTAAATTACCTATAGAATCCTGAGCTCAACTGAGCACTTGTTTCCTTTCTTTCTCAGAAAGTTGGGTTTTTAAAAGAACTTGGATATCTTGCCACGTAGGGTTATGAGTGGCAAAAATAGTTACCAATGTCCTCTGTACAGATTCTGGGTCGTCCCTGACCTTTGGGTGGTATTCTTCCAATTCAATAAGTCACTGATAGAGAAGGGAGTGTGGACATAGCGGTCAACAACCTGACCCTCTCCGATATGAACAAGGTACTGTCTTAAGGGCAATTGGAGTACCAGAGAGTCCTGTCCTTTTTGTTTAATGAGCTTGAAATTGACATCTCCAGGAACACACTCGGGAGACTAACCCCATGAGCCGGTCTAGGAGTCGGGCAGACTTCGCCTGTGAACGTGGCTTTGGGTATTATAGGCCACTGGCAGATCAGGATACAATGTGGCTCGGGGTCGGGATGGGGTTGGAGGCAGATCCTGCACCGGTGCAGAGGCGGTCCCTGGGACCACCTGATTTACCTGAATGGGAAGGGATTGAGGGGACACAGCTAGTGGGGGAACAGTCCTATAATCATCTTCCTCTACTCTACACTGCTGGTAGGGAGGAGGTTTAGTTTGTTGTAACATGAGAGTGCACTCTTTATCTTTGCAAATTTGAGCAGCGCTATAAAACAAATACAAATAATTCATTTGTTCTGGTCTTAAATCTTCCAGGATGGTTCTCAAGGTTTTGAGGTGAACCTCATTAAATGAGCCATTTTCTGGCCACTGATTCTCTGGAGGCTGATTAAAAGTGTGAGAGGTCCAAGCTGATATATAAAGCGTTTTAAGTCACCGCTTTGACAAGCCAGCGGTGCCGCTGAGCCTTCACCAATTCCTGAGAACACATCCCAGAAGTGTGCTGGCATCAAATTTCCCCTGACTATTTCCCATGTCGGGTCTGACTGACTCCTAAATTCCCTGCTTCGTTTCTCCACCATCCTCAGTGTTACCGAGAACAAAGCCCTGGAGTCAGTGATGGTTTCCTTTATGTCCCGGGGAGACCACCCAGCCTATCCAGTCAGCCTCTGTTCCTGCCTGGGTAATCTCCTGTCATCCAAAAATTGTTTTTATACTGGGCTGGCACTCTAAGACTGTTTAACTGCCAGACAGATGTCCCAGTAATTTCACCGAGGCTGTCCCAAGGAAACCGTCGGGTCTAAGACCCCCATGTACACATAACATAAACAGAGACAATTTACCCATCTCCTGCAGAGGCCTTACGTTCTTCCAATGCGATCTGTCTTGTTGCTTGTGGTCTGTCTCTCAGAGTCCTCCTTATTGTCCCCGCCGGGGGCCAACTCCCAAGACAATACAACCCAAGGTAAACTCACCTCGGCACGCGCTGGTCCTTCTCAAGGGAGGGGCCCCGGAGCGGTTCCAAGCTGGAGAAGTCCCGCCGTAGTCACCAAAACTGTGGTAGAAATCTCTGTCCATTCCAGCTGAGGAATAAGGAGAGACGGACACAGCTAGCCAAGCAAGGAGCCCCGGGAGGGGCGATCCATTTATTTCAATTGCAATTGGTTTCGAGCTCATAAGTCAGCAAGAACAAAGAAAAGACTTACACCAAAGCATTATATGCAGTTGACTATGATAATCCATCGCTCTATGATTGGCCAAAATTTCCTATCATCACCATACATAATTAGCAAGTTACATATATCTGCCCCTCTTGTGACCCCTTATTGTTCATATACTTGCCGCTTCCTCCTTGCTTATTTTGAAAACCAAGCAGTTAGTTATCAACAGGACACAGGCACAGGGAGTTCCACTGTCTGTAGGTTTGGAGTTTGGCTACATTTCCTCTCAAAGGAACTTCCTGAGTTAAGACAACCTATAGCTGACCCTGTGTGTACGTGACAAATTTGCCCCCTAGCAGTTAAGTAGAATAATTTTATATCACATCTCTCCCCCTTCCCCCGACAGCCTCCCCACATCCCCCCTTCCATTGCAGTGGTCCAAATTCACATCTTCTCCCATTCCAGACTCACTCCCCTCAGTCCCACAATCCCTGCGATCCCCCTGCATTGCCCCATCTTCCCTTCAGTGCACCCCCGCCCACATCCCAGTCTGCCCCCGCATCCCCAGCACCCGCCTTCTGACCCCCACCTGCCCTGACCCCCTACACCTCTTTATCCTCCTCCCGCTGCAGCCCAGGTGTGACAGGGCATGGGGGGGTCTCTCTTACCTTCCCTCCGAGTAAGCCCCCCCTTGGGCAGGGCTGGGAAGGGGCCCTGGCCAGGCTGGGGGCTCTGCCCTGGGAGAGGCTCCTGGGGATTCTGAGGGGGGCAGTCAGGGAGTGGGAAGTGGAAGGGAAGAGATAGGGAGCAGGGACAGGCTGTTTGGAGAGGCACAGCCTCCCCTATCTGGCCCTCCATACAATTTTACACCCCGATGTGGCCCTCGGGCCAAAAACTTTTCTCACCCTTGTGCTAAGTCCTTTAAGTTACTTTCACCCCTGACCATTGGGAAGGAAACAGATGCATGAGGGGAAGGCTGGCAGCAGAACCTCAAGTCTCCCATGCCAGGGGGAGTTCAGGATTTAGCCAAAATCAAAGTCAGTGGAGTTGAGTTGGCTGGTTCCTCTTCTCTGGTTTGCCCTGCTTAGCTTGCCTTTCAGGATCAGGATGATGAAAGCCCAATGATGCCATGCTGGGTCCCAGGAGACAGTGGGTGTGAGACGTACCCCAGGGTACAATCTGGACTGTTGAACTGCTTAATTCTCCATCCCAGGGCATGTTCTACAATGTTTCCCAGGGTGAATAAAAATCCATGATTTAAAAAGAAAAAAAAAAGAAAAAACAAGAAAGTCAGATTTTTGTTATTTAAATTGGATTTTTTTGATAATTTTTTCCCTCAAAAACCATTTTATCTAAAGATAGTTTTAATTAAGATACATTATAGATCAAAGATCTCTCATCATGGAATAGGGATTATAAATTCCAATTCTATAGTATGAGACAATATAGTCATGTGATGTTTAAATACTGTTTTGTAAATGAGTTCCTATAGTTCATGCATTAAGGACCCAGTCGTATTGGGTTCCACAGGCTTCTGTATAGATTACTTAGGTTAATCTTTCTATCTACCTAATGGGACTCAGTGCTCAGTCTAGAAGATACCATTAGAGATGCTTAGTTTGCCAGTTCTCAAACTGTGGCTTTGTGTCTCCAAAGGTAACATGCTTGTTAACAGCAAAACTGTTTTAATATATAGAGGTGAGAAATAACAGACCTCACCTCTATTCTCCCTCTGCACATTTGGGTACAAAGAGTCAATCCCTTACCGCTCTCCAAAAGTGCAAAGTTTCAAAAAGTTGAATGAATACAAGACCGTTGAAGGCGGAATAGATCTGGACAAGGAGAAGTCTGGAGACAAATGTGAGAAGAAAGGGAAATGCGCTTTTCTGTTAAAATATTGTATGTTTACTGTTGAAGAAAAAAATCCAGAATACTGAACGTTGTTGTTTTAGTTAAATAAAACAATTTAAATGTCTGTGTGGTGATGATTTCCTCCTAATACAGCATGGCAAGAAAATCCTCCAACTATTAATGATTAACCTGTTGAATTGAAGATAGTTTACCTCCTAATGACTTCATAAATATCTGCTTCAATTACCTTTGGTAATGAAATAACCAAACAACCATTCATTGTCTGATATAGCTGTAAAACTCATCTGAAAAGTTTTCAAAATAAATCACTGTTGTGACAGACCCAGACCAGTGGGGTACAGGAGTCTGGTAGAGGGCAAATATACTGGTCACTGGATGAGTAGTTTTCTGTTCCCTGAGTGACCAGAGCAGGGGCTGCACTAGAGTAATCAGGAACCTGCTAGATCCCGTTAAGGCAGGCAGGATAATTAGGACACTTGGAGCCAATTAAGAAGAAGCTGCTAGAATCAATTAAGGCAGGCTAATCAGGGCACCTGGGTTTTAAAAGGAGCTGACTTCAGTTTGTGGTGCAAGTGTGAGGAGCTGGGAGCAAGAGGCGCAAGGAGCTGAGAGTGAGAGGGTGTGCTGCTGGAGGACTGAGGAGCACAAGCATTATCAGACACCAGGAGGAAGGTCCTGTGGTGAGAATAAGGAAGGTGTTTGGAGGAGTCCATGGGAAAGTAGCCCAGGGAGTTGTAGCTGTCATGCAGCTGTTACAGGAGGCACTATAGACAGCTGCAGTCCACAGGGCCCTATGCTGGAACCCGGAGTAGATGGCGGGCTCGGGTTCCCCCCAAACCTCCCAATTGACCTGGACGGTGAGTTCTTCCAGAAGGGAAGGTCTCTGGGCTGTTCTACAACCCACCTGGGGAATCTCTGAGGCAAGAAAATCCGCCAAAAAGCACAGGACCCACCAAGATAGAGGAGGAACTTTGTCACACTGTTTAAAAATGTATAGTGTGGACCTTCTAAAAACGAAACCTACATCTATCTCTGAGTTGTGAAGAATATGTATTAAAGGTTATAAAAACTAACAAGAATACATTTTTATGTAGAAAACCATGATTAAATTGAGTCTTCCTGACTAGTGATTTAAATGAAATCCACCCTGCTGCTTCCCTGTGTGAACAACAAACCCCTCCACGCTCTGCTCCCACACAGCCACCAGCCTTCAAAGTCACTCCTAGCTGCACTTTCCTGGATGCGACTAGCCAGACACTCAGGAACTTACCAAACAACACAGCAACATCAGCCAGTTTTCTGCTCCCAGCCTTGCACCCCGGGAATGTGCATCTTGGACTATAGCTCCTCAATATATGTTCCATTCTATATGCATCCGAAGAAGTGGGCTGTAGTCCACGAAAGCTTATGCTCTAATAAATTTGTTAGTCTCTAAGGCCTTGTCTACACTACGAGAGTAGTTCGAATTTACTTGCATCGAATTTTTGGAATCGATATTGCAAAGTCGAACGTCTGTGTCCACACTAAGGACAGTAATTCGACTTTGTGAGTCCACACTAACGGTGAAAGCGTCGACATTCGAAGCAGTGCACTGTGGTCAGCTATCCCACAGTTCCCGCAGTCCCCTCTGCCCATTGGAATTCTGGGTGTAGCCGGCAATGCCTTCTGGGTAACAAAATGTGTCGAGGGTGCTTTTGGGTAACTGTCGTCATCCGTCCATCACTCCCGCCCTCCCTCCCTGAAAGCGCCGGCGGGAAATCAGTTCGCGCACTTTTCCAGTCATTGACAGCGCGGATGCCACAGCACTGCGAGCATGGAGCACGCTGCGACCATCGCTGCAGTTGTGGCCGCTCTCAACGCCTCGCAGCTTATCATACACCTTTCCCTGAGGCAGATGCAGAAAAGTCAGGCGAGGAGGCTACGGCACCGCGGTGATGTCCTGAAGTCTGAGAGTAGCACAGACCTCTCAGAAAGCAGGGGACCCAGCGCCGAGGACATCACGATGGCAATGGGTCATGTTGATGCCGTGGAACGGCGATTCTGGGCACGGGAAACAAGCACTGAGTGGTGGGACCGCATAGTGCTGCAGGTCTGGGATGAATCCCAGTGGCTGCGAAACTTTCGCATGCGGAAGGGAACTTTCCTGGAACTTTGTGAGTTGCTGTCCCCTGCCCTGAAGCGCAATGACACCCGGTTGCGAGCTGCACTGAGTGTACAGAAGCGAGTGGCCATAGCCCTCTGGAAGCTTGCAACGCCAGACAGCTACCGGTCAGTCGCGAACCAGTTCGGGGTGGGCAAATCTACCGTGGGGGTTGTTGTGATGCAAGTAGCCAAGGCAATCGTTGATGTACTGCTGCCAAAGGTAGTGACCCTGGGAAACGTGGAGGCGATCATAGATGGCTTCGCAGCGATGGGATTCCCAAACTGCGGTGGGGCCATAGATGGAACTCACATCCCTATTCTGGCACCGGACCACCAAGCCACCCAGTACATTAACCGAAAGGGCTATTTTTCCATGGTGCTGCAAGCACTGGTGGACCACAGGGGACGTTTTACCAACATCTACGTGGGATGGCCGGGCAAGGTTCATGACGCTCGTGTTTTCAGGAACTCTGGTCTGTTTAGACGGCTGCAACAAGGTATTTACTTCCCGGACCACAAAATAACTGTTGGGGATGTGGAGATGCCTATAGTCATCCTCGGGGACCCAGCCTACCCGCTAATGCCCTGGCTCATGAAGCCCTATACTGGCGCCCTGGACACTGAAAAAGAACTCTTCAACTACCGGCTGAGCAAGTGCAGAATGGTGGTGGAGTGTGCTTTTGGCCGTCTCAAGGGGAGATGGAGAAGCTTACTGACTCGCTGTGATCTCAGCGAAACCAATATCCCCATTGTTATAGCAGCTTGCTGTGTGCTCCACAATCTCTGTGAGAGCAAGGGGGAGACCTTTATGGCGGGGTGGGAGGTTGATGAAAATAGCCTGGCTGCTGATTACGCTCAGCCAGACAGCCGGGCGATTAGAAGAGACCTGCGGGAAGCGCTGTGCATCCGGGAGGCTTTGAAAGCAAAGTTCCTGAGTGAGCAGGGTAACCTGTGACTTTTAAGTTTGTGTACAGAGAAGCTGAACCTGCCCCCGTTTCTTTACCCAGTTAATGTTGACTATCCTACCCAGTTACATACCCCCTTCACCCCCTTCCAACACACGTTTCGAAATAAAAATAGTTCTACTTTGTTAATGCACACCGTTTTTTTTAATACTGTTTTCGCGGGAATTTTTTAAAACTGGGACGCAGACTGTGGTGCGGAGCGGGTGTAGTGTAGTGACGCGAATGAAGCTTCTAAACTCAAGGATTGACGGGCTCCGCTGCGGTGGGATGGTTGTTTCAACGGAGCCTGTCACCCCTCCTGATCGGGACTGTGTGTATGGGGGGGCTATGTGACTTTGTGGCAGGGGGAGGACGATTACAGATCCCCTGCTGCATGGCTCTGTGATCCTGCATAAGGACTGCCGCTTAAGATCTGTAACTGCCCTCCCCCGCCACAAAGTCACAGAGCAACCCACCCCCCACCACATAACATGAAAACAACCTCCCAGACTAACCAGGGTAACTAGTCACTGCATCACTGCACTGTGTATGTGCCCTGCTGCTGTGCCTGCCCCCGCCTATGTACCCTGCCAAAGGTGACTGTCCTGTCCAATTACCAACCCCCTTTCCCCTCCTCCTCCAAAAGAACATGATTGAAACAGTAGTTAACATGAACGTATTTTTTATTATCAACTACACATGGAACTGGGAGGTGAAACTTGGACGGGGGCTTGTGTCAGGCGGGAAGGAAAGAACTTTTCAAGTTTTGGGGAATGAGAGCCTTCTGCTACTAGAGCTCTCTGCAGGGGTGGAGTGAGAGTTAGCAGGGACTCTGCCGCCTCTCCTTCTTTGCACTTTGGGTGAGGTGGGTATGGGACTTGGTGGCGGGGGAGGGCGGTTAGAGATGGACTGCAGCGGGGCTCTGTCCTCCTGCCTCCGTTCCTGCAGAACATCCACAAGGCGCCGGAGCGTGTCTGTTTGCTCCCTCAGTAGTCCAAGCAGCGTTTGAGTCGCCTGCTGGTCTTCCTGCCGCCACCTCTCCTCCCGATCCATGTTTGCTTGCTGCATTTGGGTCAATTTCTCCCGCCACTGGGTCTGCTGTGCTGCCTGGGCTTGGGAACAGGCCATAAGTTCAGAGAACATGTCCTCCCGTGTCCTCTTCTTCCTATGCCTAATCTTCGCTAGCCTCTGGGAGTGTGATGCCAGGCTAGGTTGTGAGACAGTCGCAGATGTGGCTGTGGGAATGGGAAAAAGGGAGTGAATTCCTCAGAAAGATAAATGTAGTTGTGAACCAAGAACATAGTCTTTCTCTGTGAACAAGACCATGCACAGCACCTATCACATGCGCACTCAGCACAAGGTCGAATTCTCGGCCTTCGCATTCAGTGCCTGGGGTCTTCCACAGCACATTTGAGAAGCGGGGCAGCACAACGGAATTTCTGTTGCAGGCAGACATGGTAAGCCGTAGACTTGTGGCAGTTTAAAACTTTTATATTACCACTGGCCTCATTTCACATTTAAAGCAATGTCAGTACCTGCTGCCAGCAATCCGGCAAGCGGGAACTCTGCCCCTGTCCCACCCCCTCGCGGCTGTCCCCAGGAACGATCCCTTTCGGCAGCCCCTCTCCCGCCTCCACCGCGTGGCTGCAAACCAGCGGTTACAGTTCTGTAAAGGAACGAGCAAGCAGTCCCAACACTAACATTCCCCTACCTAATTCAAAGCAGGTCACCATGGGCGACATCATCCTGATGAGGATCTCTGACAGCGAGAGAGAGAGAATGCTCCGGGAAAGCCTCCAAAGACCAGGGCCGTATGCCGCCCTGCTGTGCAGAGCAATGATTCCCGAGTACTTGATAGTCTCGTGGCGCGGCAACGTGTCGTACTTCGGAGGACCCAATAAGGCCGCTCTCCCCAGGAACCTCATGCAACGGCTTTCCAATTACCTCCAGGAGAGCTTCATCGAGATGTCCCGGGAGGATTACTGCTCTATCCCTGCACATATAGACCGCATTTTACTCTAGCTGCAGTAGCAGGGACTAAACAGTAGAGCGGCTTGGGCAGGACAATCACGGAAAACCGGACATTGCTAGATTTTTTTTCAAAACTTGCACTGCCCATGACTGAACCGTTAAGTGCCTAGGGCAAACTAATCATGAACAACCCATTCTTTTAATTGTTAATATTCCTGTTCTGTTAAAAATAAATGTTTAGATGTTTACAACACTTACTGGATGATCCTTCACCAGATTCTGTGTCCGGGGTAACGGCTGGGGAGGGTTGGTAGGGGATCTCTGTAAGGGTGATGAAGAGATCCTGGCTGTCGGGGAAATCAGCGTTGTGAGCGCTGCCGACTGCCTCGTCCTCCTTATCTCCTTCCTCATCTTCCCCGTCCGCTAACATGTCCGAGGAACCGGCCGTGGACAATATCCCATCCTCAGAGTCCACGGTCAGTGGTGGGGTAGTGGTGGCGGCCGCACCGAGGATGGAATGCAGTGCCTCATAGAAACGGGATGTCTGGGGATGGGATCCGGAGCGTCCGTTTGCCTCTTTGGTCTTCTGGTAGCCTTGTCTCAGCTCCTTGATTTTCACGCGGCACTGCGTTACATCCCGGCTGTATCCTCTCTCTGACATGTCTTTAGAGATCTTCTCATAGATCTTTGCATTCCGTTTCTTGGAGCGCAGCTCAGAAAGCACGGACTCATCGCCCCACACAGCGATGAGATCCAATACTTCCCGATCAGTCCATGCTGGGGCCCTCTTTCTATTCACAGACTGCACGGCCATCACTGCTGGAGAGCTCTGCATCGTTGCCAGTGCTGCTGTGATCGCCACGATGTCCAGACAGGAAATGAGATTCAAACTGGCCAGACAGGAAAAGGAATTCAAATTCAAATTTTCCCGGGGCTTTTCCTGTGTGGCTGGTCAGAGCATCCGAGCTCGTACTGCTGTCCAGAGCGTCAACAGAGTGGTGCACTGTGGGATAGCTCCCGGAGCTATTAGCGTCGATTTCCATCCACACCTAGCCTAATTCGACATGGCCATGTCGAATTTAGCACTACTCCCCTCGTCGGGGAGGAGTACAGAAGTCGAATTAAAGAGACCTCTATGTCGAACTAAATAGCATCGCAGTGTGGACGGGTGCAGGGTTAATTCGATGTAATGGCGCTAACTTCGACATAAACGCCTAGTGTAGACCAGGCCTAAGGTGCCACAAGTACTCCTGTTCTTCTTTTTTTGGACTGCTCAGTCTGTCCACTGTGATGGACAAACTCAATAATTAGTGGGTCAGCCCCACAAAAGGGCCAGATTAGGCCACAGCCTTGTTCTCTCCAGTCAAATCCCCCAAACACTTAAATGAAAACACACAGGTCCAGACAAAACACTAAAACCAGTTTAGTAACTGGAGCAAGGGGGTTTTCAGGTATTACAAGGGAGAAAGCTGTATAAGGTCAGAATGGGTTAAAACTATAACATTAAAACAAGCATTTTAAATGCTAAATTTTACCAGTCTAAGGAAAATGCGAAGCAAGCAGGTTTTCGCACCCCACCTGCTGTTGCAGGCAGTTCACAGTTCTTAGTACCCAGGCAGGATTTCCTTCCAGCCTTGGTCCATCCTGCCCAGTCCAGGGGCCCTGTTGCCTTTCAAGCCATCTTGTTGCCTTCTGTAAAGATGGGAGAGGAGAAGTAAAAATGGAGGCAATTCTCCCTTGTGCTTTTATACCACTCTCCTCTTTGAGGTTCATCCCGCTGCCAGGGGGCAGGCGACAATCAGTCTGTGCACTAAGTGAGTGTCCAGCCGTCCTTCCGGTGAATTGTAACTCTCCTGTTCCCAGCTCCACAGCTGGTGAATGGCCGGCTGAGCAATTACTGGCCACGTAGCACCTAGCTGGTGTGCAGGTGACATTGTCTCTGAGGAGCTCGTCTGTGGGCGTTTTCCAGCTTTACAGCATGTAACAAACATACAGCAAACTCTCAGAGCTCCATGGACAGTGCTGATAGACACATTTTAATGGGACACTAATATTCAGCAGGTGATGACTTTTCCTAGGATACCTCGCAAGACATACTTTGGAGAAGATTTATCATTTTGTAAACGTGGTGCCCATAAGAGTGTAGACCAGTGGTTCTGAGATGTGTTTCATTGCCGCCCCCTCCCACTTGGTGTCGGTGGTCATTTACGCCCCCACCCTCAAAAACAAATATATCACCACCCAGCTCTAAAGGCAGAGTAGTTGCTGGCAATGTGCACAGCTCTGAAGACCTCCAATAGCAGCACAGAAGTTAGGGTGGCCACCTGAAAAATAATATTCGTCAATATCGCTGTTCACAACACTTATCACCCCATTGCCACTCTTACTTCTGTGCTGCTGCTCCACCTGGGTTTGAGAGCCTGAGCATTTATCCCCACCTCTCAAGGCCTGTTCCTTCTTAATGAGCCCCAGGCAACTGAGGCCGACAGCCAGTGCTCTTTAAAAAAAAACCAAACAACCCACACTGTTCACGCCTCCCCTGACACATTCCTGTGCCTTCATTGGGATGCTTTGCCCACATTTGGAGAATTGCTAGTGTAGAGAGTCACCGTGGGGATTGGTAGCCAAGAACGTAACACCAGCTCCTTTCCGTCTCCGGGATCCCCAGAGAGAATGTCCGAGCAGGAGAGCAGAACAGATCCGATTAACATTAACCTGGCAAAACACATTTTGATGATTTCAGCTATAAATATTCCCTCCATCCTTCAGCCCCTACCCCCAGCGAATTCAATGAGACTGAGCTAGAATAGGGCAGGTGGCACGGGCGACAGTTATAATGGCTGAATTATTGATCCCTGAAATAACAGAATACAGGAACCCTTTGGATAGCTAAACATAGACTACTACAATTACCCCTCTTAGAATCATAGAATATCAGGGTTGGAAGGGAACTCCGGAGGTCATCTAGTCCAACCCCCTACTTAAAGCAGGACCAATCCCCAACTAAATCATCCCAGAAAGGGAAATAGTGTTTCCTCATATCCAACCTAAACTTTCCCCACTGCAACTGGAGACCATTACTCCTTGTTCTGTCATCTGGTACCACTGAGAACAGTCTAGATCCATCCTCTTTGGAACCCCCTTTCCGGTAGTTGAAAGCAACTACCAAATCCCCCATCATTCTTCTCTTCTATAGACTAAACGTTCTCTCAGCCTCTCCCCGTAAGTCATGTGCTCCATCCAGCTTCTCATCCACTGTAACTCCTAGGTCCTTTTCTGCAGAACTGCTGCCTAGCAAGTCGGTCCCTAGTCTGTAGCAGTGAATGGGATTCTTTCATCCTAAGTGCAGGACTCTGCACTTGTTCTTGTTGAACCTCATCAGATTTATTTTGGCCCAATCCCCTAATTTGTCTACATCCCTCTGTATCCTGTCCCTACCCTAGGATACCTCACAAGACATACTTTGGAGAAGATTTATCACTTTGTAAACGTGGTGCCCATAGGAGTGTAGACCCGTGGTTCTCAGATGTGTTTCATTGCCCCCCGGTTCTTGGTGTCTGTGGTCATTTATGCCCCCACCCTCAAAAGCACATATATCACCACCCAGCTCTAAAGGCAGAGTAGTCGCTGGGGATGTGACCAGCTCTGAAGGCCTCCAATAGCAGCACCAAAGTTAGGGTGGCCACGTGAAAAGTGATATTCCTCAATATCACGGTTCACAGCAGACTTATCACCCCATTGCCACCCCTACTTCTGTGCTGCTGCTCCACCTGCGTATGAGAGCCTGAGCATTTATCCCCACATCGCAGCTAGGCCTTTTCCTTCTTCATGAGCCCCAGCCAGCTGGGGCCAACAGCCAGTGCTCTTTAAATAACAAACAAAAAACCCACACTGATCATGCCTCCCTTGACACATTCCTGTGCCCCTTTGGGAAGCTCTGGCCACACTTTGAGAATTCCTAGTGTAAAGAGTCACCGTGGGGATTGGTAGCCAAGATGGTAACACCTGCTCCTTTCCGTCTCCGGGATCCCCAGAGAAAATGACCGAGCAGCAGAGCAGAAGAGCTTCGATTAACACTAACCTTGCAAAACACATTTTGGTGATTTCAGCTATAAACATTCCCTCCATCCTTCAGCCCCCACCCCCAGCGAATTCAATGAGACTGAGCTGGAATTGGGCAGGTGGCATGGGCGACGGGTATAATCGCTGAATTATTGATCCCATTTTAAGAGAATACAAGAACTCTTTGGTTAGCTAAACATAGATTACTAGAGTTACCCCTCTTAGGATCATAGAATATCAGGGTTGGAAGGGACCTCAGGAGGTCATCTAGTCGAACCCCCTGCTCAAAGCAGGACTAATCCCCAACTAAATCATCCCAGCCAGCTATTTGTCAAGCCTGACCTTAAAAACCTCTAAAGAAGGAGATTCCACCACCTCCCTAGGTAACCCATTCCAGTGCTTCACTACCCTCCTAGTGAAAAAGTTGTTCCTGGTATCCAAACTAAACTTTCCCCACTGCAACTGGAGACCATTACTCCTTGTTCTGTCATCTGGTACCACTGAGAACAGTATAGATCCATCCTCTTTGAACCCCCTTTCAGGTAATTGAAAGCAGCTACCAAATCCCCCATCATTCTTCTCTTCTGTAGACTAAACAATCCCCATTCTCTCAGCCTCTCCTCATAAGTTATGTGCTCCAGCCCCCTAGTCATTTCTGTTGCCCTCTGCTGGACTCTTTCCAATTTTTCCACTTCCTTCTTTTGTGTGGGGCCCAAAACTGGACACAATACTCCAGATGAGGCCTCACCAATGTTGAATAGAGGGGAACGATCATGTCCCTCGATCTGCTGGCAATGCCCCTACTTGTACAGCCCAAAATGCCGTTAGCCTTCTTGGCAACAAGGGCACACTGTTGACTTATATCCAGCTTCTCATCCACTGTAACCCCTAGGTCCTTTTTTGCAGAACTGCTTCCTAGCCATTCCGTCCCTAGTCTGTAGCAGTGAATGGGATTCTTTCATCCTAAATTCAGGACTCTGCACTTATTCTTTCTGAACCTCATCAGATTTATTTTCACCCAATCCTCTAATTTGTCTAGGTCCCTCTGTATCCTATCCTTACCCTCCAGCGTATCTACCAGTCCTCCCAGTTTAGTGTCATCTGCAAACTTTCTGAGGGTGCAGTCCACTTCATCCTCCAGATCATTAATGAAGATACTGAACAAAACCGGCCCCAGGACCGACCCCTGGGGCACTCCACTTGATAGCGGGTGCCAACTAGACATGGATCCATTGATCACTACGCATTGAGCCCGATCATCTAGCCAGCTTTCTATCCACTTTATGGTCCATTCATCCAGCCCATATGTCTTAAACTTGCTGGCAAGAATACTGTAGGAGATCATATCAAAAGCTTTGCTAAAAATCAAGGCATAACACATCCACTGCTTTTCCCTCATCCACAGAGCCAGTTATCTTCTCATAGAAGACAATTAGGTTACGCAGACGTGACTTGCCCTCTTTTTCCAAGTCTTTAAAAATACACATTTACATTTCAAACTCTACTTTATCTAAGGTGGGGACACTGTTATATCTCTCTCTAAAAGTTGAATCTGAGTCAATTACATGCAAGTTGCTTAACCCTTTCATGCCACGTGTTACAGAAGTTTAGATCCTGTGGGGATTGTTCCATGTTTAATGAGGTCAGACCTCCATATGAAACTTTTCCAGCAGTCCAAGCACCTCTGGAGTCTCTCCTGTGTGGATTGCCTGATGTTGAACAAGGTGTGATCTTCTTATGAAACTTTTCCCACAGTCTAAGCACTTGTGGGGTCTCTCTCCTGTGTGGATTGCCTGATGACGAACTAGGTGTGACCTCTGTATGAAATTTTTCCCACAGTCCAAGCACTTGTGGGGTCTCTCTCCTGTGTGGATTGCCTGATGTTTAACAAGGTGTGACCTCTGTATGAAACTTTTCCCACAGTCCAAGCACTTGTGGGGTCTCTCTCCAGTGTGGATTGCCTGATGTTTAACAAGGTGTGACCTTCTTATGAAACTTTTCCCACAGTCCAAGCACATGTGGGGTCTCTCTCCTGTGTGGATTGCCTGATGACGAACTAGGTGTGACTTCTGTATGAAACTTTTCCCACAGTCCAAGCACTTGTGGGGTCTCTCTCCTGTGTGGATTGCTTGATGTTTAACAAGGTTTGACTTTGTTATGAAACTTTTCACACAGTCCAAGCACTTGTGGGGTCTCTCTCCTGGGTGGATTGCCTGATGACTAACTAGGTGTGACCTCTGTATGAACCTTTTCCCAGAGTCCAACCACTTGTGGGGTCTTTCTCCTGTGTGGATTGTCTGATGTTTAAAAAGGTCTGACCTCTCCGTGAAACATTTCCCACAGTCCAAGCACTCGTGGGGTTTCTTTCCTATGTGGATTGCCTCATGTCTAACAAGATCTGACCTTCTTATGAAACTTTTCCCACAATCAAAGCACTTGTGGAGTCTCTCTCCTGTGTGGATTGCCTGATGTTTAACAAGGGTTGACCTGTCCGTGAATCTTTTCCCACAGTCCAAGCACTCGTGGGGTTTCTTTCCTGTGTGGATTGCCTGATGTCTAACAAGGTCTGACCTTTGTATGAAACTTTTCCCACAATCCAAGCACTTGTAAGGTCTCACTCCTGTGTGGAATGCCTGATGCTGAACAAGGTGTGACCTTTGTATGAAACTTTTCCCACAGTCCAAGCACCTATGGGGTCTCTCCGTTGTGTGGCTTAACTGATGTCTAATTATTTGTGTCTTCGAAATGAAACATTTCCCACACTCGAGGGATTGACAGGTTCCCTCTCTAGTGTGGCTGCTCCCATGGTTATTAAGATCTGAAAGCTTATTGAAGCTTTCCCCTTCATCCAAGCATTGAAGGGGTTTCTCTCCAGTACAGATTGTCTGATGTGTCACAAGCTGTGAGCTCATATTGAATCCTTTCCCACATTGTGGGTAGTGCCAGAGTGTCTCTTCCTTGGGATTTGTCTGCCGTGCTCTGGGATACTCCTCTCTTCCCTCACCATTTATAGATTCATCCACTTTCTCCCCTCGGTGGTTTCCCAGAAGCCTGTCTGACGTGTGTGAACTTCCCCAGGTTTCTGCCTGCTCCAAGCACTGGGAAAAATTCCCTTCAGCTCTTCCCATGAAGGTCCCCTGTGGTTCCACTTCCCCGGGAACTTCCTCATGATGATTCCCCTCCTCATTCTCACTCCCTCGCTCAGCACCTGCTGGGAGAGACAGAATCCGGACAGGAGTCATTGTGCTGGGGAGAAAGAGGAATAGCACAAAGGGAAAACCCAACAGAAAGACTGAGCGATTGGACTCCGCCTCCACATCCCAGCCAAACACTCACAGGGAAGGAAAGCTGGGAAGCAAACTCCTGCAGAGAAAAGAACAGGAGTACTTGTGGCACCTTACAGACTAACCAATTTATTAGAGCATAAGCTTTCGTGGGCTACAGCCCACTTCTTTGGATGCATATAGAATGGAACATATAGAATGGAATGTTCTATGCATCCTAAGATGTGGGCTATAGCCCATGAATGCTTATGCTCTCATAAATTTGTTAGTCTCTAAAGTGCCACAAGTAGTCCTGTTCTTTTTGCGGATACAGACTAACATGGCTGCTACTCTGATACCTGTGATCCTGCAGGGAAGAGGCTGGGTAGAATGGCGTGAGCTATATCTGATGACTGCAGCCCTGTCCTGGTTGAGATTAGGAAGAACTGAGGGTGCTTACTCACACCATATTTTGGGATTCTCAGCTTTTTCCTTCATTCCCTAGATGGTTTCTGTGTCAGTCCTCACCTGTAAGGGTGCATCTTGGAAGCCTTTCTTTGCAGGATTGGAGATCGGGCACCCATGGCTCTTCCCCTCGTTCCAGCCGGGCGATCAGTTCAGGTTTGGGAAGGGGGAATCCTGTGCAGAGGGTGAAATCAGACAAGATCAGGGTGAATGGAGCATTGGTGGAGTATTTGTCAGAAAGGACATGCCGTGAGTGGAACCTGTCCCTGTGCTCTGGTGGAGGAACGTGGAATCCAAGAGGATGGGAAAATGGTCACTGAGCCTGCTTGCGCAAAGGAACTTGTTTGGGGAGGTGAGTTGAATTATTATTACACCCTCCCTAGGTGTTCCCAAGATCTGTGCACTCTGGGGGCCTTGCTGACTCACACACAGCTCTGGACTTAAACCCCTGCCTCTTTCTAAACCTGCAAAGGCCAGAGCCCTCTCCATGGCTGGAGCTATTCCCAAGGAGGAAGGTGAACAGGGATTGTGTGTGCAGCAAGAAACAACACAGACAGAACAATGCTGGATTTATGCCCCTTTGAAAGCTGGAGGGGTGGGGATGGTTTAGCTTGTCCATTG
Source organism: Trachemys scripta elegans (assembly GCF_013100865.1). Lineage (NCBI taxonomy): Eukaryota > Metazoa > Chordata > Testudines > Emydidae > Trachemys > Trachemys scripta. Next base: position 39,168,316 of record NC_048311.1, on the reverse strand, counting down.
GGTTTTCACACACATGTGGTACTGGAGACGGCACAGAAATGCAAATCTCTCTCACACGGCAGCTGTGCATTATGGAATTCAATCGCCTCTGATGTAACTGACTTGGGAAGAACCTGTCCAGATTCAGACACGCAGATCCCACGGCTTCGAGTATCTGAGGGTATGGGAATCCCTTACCCAACGAGGTCACCATCTCGTAGTTCTCCTGCATGACATCCCTGTAGAAGGCTCTCTGAGCGGGGTCCAGCAGAGCCCCCTGCCCCTGGGTGAAATACACAGCCACTTCCTCAAAGGTCACCGGCATCTGGAACACCAAAAGCCCCCATTCATTACCTTCTGCTCCAGCCACAATCCCACTAGTCACACGGGAAGAAGGATAGAGAAATGGAAGCTCTGGGAGCGCTAGAGTAGCAGAATCCCACCCCCACCCTGCTCAGAGCAGCCAGGAGGCTTCAGGAGGTGGGGAGAAAGTGAGAGCTCCTTGTCCCCCCAGCAGACGGAGCAGGGCATGGTCTTCTCATTTCCCACACACGTGCCAGCCACAGGCTAAGACGGTAAGCAGAGCTCTGAGCCGGGGACACGGACAGGAATCCCAACACTGCCCTTCATATTTCACAGCAGCCTCAGGCTAGTGGGGTCTCACTCCAGCACTGAGAGCCTTGAAAATGTTCCCAGCCCTGTGCAAGGGGGTTATATCCTGTTTGAGAAATGGGGGAATGTCCCGTCTCCCATCCCCATCACCAATGGCCCCACACCGAAAATTGGCAGGTTTATCACACCCTGTCTCCTCCCTGCCCCTGCCCAGGAGCTCCCTGAAAATCCCCTACCTGAGCTGGCTCCATCACACACATTTCCCTTCCCTGTGTCCTGGAAGACGGGCCCATCTGGAGCGAAATGTGGATGTGATTCTTCAGCCTGTCGGGGCGATTGGGAACGTTACAGAAGGGGCTTCAGTCCATGTCACACACCGATTGCCCCCCAGACTCTTCAGACCCTCCCAGTAACAGTATCTCTCATCCAAATGCTAGAAAATAAGAACGGCCGTACCGGGTCAGACCAAAGGTCCATCTAGCCCAGTATCCTGTCTCCCGACAGTGGCCAATACCAGGTGCCCCAGAGGGAGTGAACCTAACAGGCAATGATCAAGTGATCTCTCTCCTGCCATCCTTCTCCACCCTCTGGAAGACAGTGGCTAGGGACCCCATTCCTTACCCATCCTGGTTAATAGCCATTAATGGACTTAACCACCATGAATTTATCCAGTTCTCTTTTAAACTCTGTTATAGTCCTAGCCTTCACAACCTCCTCAGGTAAGGAGTTCCACAAGTTGACTGTGCGCTGCGTGAAGAAGAACTTCCTTTGATTTGTTTTAAACCTGCTGCCTATTAATTTCATTTGATGACCCCTAGTTCTTGTATTATGGGAATAAGTAAATAACTTTTCCTTATCCACTTTCTCCACACCATTCATGATTTTATATACCTCTATCATATCCCCCCTTAGTCTCCTCTTTTCCAAGCTGAAGAGTCCTAGCCTCTTTAATCTCTCCTCATATGGGACCCGTTCCAAACCCTTAATCATTTTAGTTGCCCTTTTCT